>NW_015971561.1:0-8523 GCF_000182565.1 Spizellomyces punctatus DAOM BR117
CCGTCCGTAAATGTAAATCGGCTTGTCTTGTGCTCCTAACCACGTAGCAGCATCACTAGCATACCCTAAAAAACCAGAACCATCCAGACCCAGCCAAGACGATTTTGTACCGTCAAAACTATTTGAAATAAAGACAGACGAGCCTCCTGCTACAGAGGCGGTCGTTTGAACTCTGCTTCCTGTAATGACTTTCCCTGAGATATTGCCGCCAAATGTAACATTATTTGAAGTTAGATTAGTTATCTGGCTTCCGACCCAAGGTTTGATAACATCATTGTCATAATCTCTTAACATCGAGAGATTGATTGCTTGCTGAGGGTATTCGTATTTGATGCCTCGATAACATGAAGGCGTATCAAACAAGAGACGAGTACAACCTCCTATTGGATCAGAAGCAATTGCGACATTGCTCCCGGGTTCAAGTGGTGGCATGAAGGTAACAGGGTCTATTGGTTCGTAAACGGGGTTTCCATCGCCATCGAGTATAGGTTGTCCTTCCGCATCTCGTTGAACCTTACGTTTGCGTGACCCTCCGAAAATCATTCCCCAAGGGAACGTTGAGACGATTGGGAGGATGGAGTTTACAGCCATAGGGACTGTCAGTGGTGGAGATACGATCGCAGGAAATGGAATGGTAGTCAGCGGTGTAGCCCCAGACAATACGACCACATTCCCACCAGGAACATCAGTTTTCAACACTTCGCCCGTGTCACTTTGCTCCGTATTGTCTGTATCCCTTTGCTTCGATAACGGCGTGGGGTCAATCAAGGTGAAGTTAAACAATGGGTATGAGCCAGTAATTATCAAATTTGGCGAATTAGATACCAACTGAGGAGGAATCATATTATACTGAATCGTATTCCCTACAACTACGACACTTCCATACGAATTTGTCGAGCCAATGTAGTTGCCTTTCAGCGTATCACCCACTCGAAGAACGGTATCACTTCCTGTAAGTGAACATGAAATCAAGTCGCCGCTGACTTGTACACCATTTATACCTCGGAGATTAGTAGATAGAATGGCACCGTTCTTCTGGAGGCCTATCCCGGCTGCTATATTAGAACTTAGAACACCATTATTGAGGGTTAAATCTGGAGACTGGGCTGTTAACGAGAGTCTAAAATCGTTGCCCACCCGTGTTACTCCTTGGGAGGCTGTGAAGGTATCCCGTATGGTACCCCTGTTGACCATAGCCAAACCGCTGTTAGCATCAACTTTTAGATCGAGTTGAAGGTCATTCTGTACTCTCTCGAGACCATTGCTGCAAGTCAGTACGTCTTTAATGGTATCTGCTTTGACCATTTGAAGAAAACTGCCAGCCTCACACTTAAGGGAAAGTTGAATATCGTTTGTAGTCCCTGGGCGAACGGTCACTCCATTAAAATCTTGAAAAATGTAGCCACCGGTTAAACGGTTCCCAAGAATCCGTACTGTTTGGTTGTCAACGAGAACGCCTATCTCCCTACGTCCTACCGATTCGGGTCCAACGGCGACCGCGCCTGTTAATGATCCTTGATAAAAGTTTGAAAGATAGTCTTTTGTGACTGCATAACTTCCTCCACCTATTCCAGGCAGCGTTCCCATTATTTTCACATTAGGAACACGCAGTTCTTGCAATGTTGTCGAAAAGGTAAGATTTGAGGAGGCAGAGTATCCATACTGAAGATTTCCAAATAACACCTGCTCATAACCTGGGGATTTCAGCGACAATCTAGAACCCACTTGAGAAAAAGTGGAACTGTCTACCATCAATCTAATCGCTGTCGTGTCAACCTCTCCCAAAAAATCAGTCATATCGGTCAAACTATTGAATCCAAAGTCTAGCCATGATGATCCGATGTCTAACAGCGTATCAGCACCGCTGGATGTCTTTATTGCGCCGAATGCTTTGAACAGTTGACTAGTATTGGTTTCTAATTCGTCTTCATTGTTCACCTTTAGACTTTTGTGGAGTTTGATTCCAAGGCCGCTCTGGTCACGAAACAATGGTTTCTTGAGCGTTTCTGGAGGAGGGAAGTTTACAGATAGACCATTCTCATTAATGGATAATGTCTCATCTGCCTGTAAACCAACCGTCCGTGATTCGGCATCCCTGTAGAGTGGAAATTCATAACTGTCCGGAATGACTTTTAGTTTTTCTTCCTCTACAGTTAAACATGAATCATCAATCTGAAGTTGAATACCATGATCCTCTTTTGAGTAGACAAGAGGTGGACGCGCGTTTACGTCGACTGTGGTCAACTGATTACTCTCGTCAATCTCAAGTCTCTTGTTGTCGTAAAGTAATTCGATACTTACAACGCCGTTTTCGTTACTGGAAGATAAGCATCCAGAGGTGGTTTCAACAGAGTTGACTTCTAACTCGCCATTTTCGTTTGATAAATGTTTAAATTCTCCAACAGCGAACCCCTTTATCTTTGCAGCATCATCGAATCCAGTCATCTCCCCCGTAACATACGGTGAGAGGAGATTTGTATTATCTAAATTACGTAACCCGGAAGCGTTCCTACTGTTAATACCAGACATATTTACATTCTAGTTAGCAAGATAAATTCCTAAAATTTGAGGAGCTTGGCAAAGACTAAGCGCTCGACGGAGGTGCCGAGCCACCGCGTGGCGTCTCACATCTCTGTGTTACATCATATTACATCATTCGTTGTTTCTTCTTAGGAGGAAGGATTATTTCTTCACCTTTTCTTCTTCTCGTCCTAACGGTCGGTTCTGTCACTTGAACTTGTTGTACCGGTTGAGCAGGGACAACAAACTCGGCATCTCTCCACCCACCACGAAGTTTCGCGAGCGGACGAATCTCACTACCAAGGTCTGCTGTCAAGGGAACCAGTGTAGGTGGGTTAAGTGCCGTCGGTGCTGCTGGAGCAACATCCACTTTTCTCCTTCGATTAGCACGCACATTCCTTTCAACTTCTGCAGGGGACATTAATGTGATTTCCTCAACATGGTCTTCTTGTTCAGGTATGGAATCATCAATCTTCCGTCTCTTAACTGTTTGCTTCTCTTCAGGTTGCTTGTACTGTCTTCGCTTGGTGCCATGAGGAGCACTTCCGGCGAAAATCACATCTGGGGGACGTGGAGGAGCAACAGGTGGTGGGGTTGCTGGTGGAGTTACTGGCTCTACAACATCATGCTCCGCTCCTCCTGTTTTTTGCTTCTTTTTATTCAATCGAGGAATCGGCGGGGGTGCATTTGCTTTCCTTTTAGAACCTGCTAATATGGTTGCTTCCTTACCTTTGAAGTGAAATGGTGTTCTCGCAGGTACCGAGACAAACTGATCATTGATGGAGTTTCTCTCTAAAACATCCGCTACACCAGATGGATCATGGCGGTCATTCAGAAGTACTGTATCATGTGGAATTGGTACGCTACGAGGCATTGTTTCGACGGAGGCATCAATTTGAGGAGATTCCACATGTATCTGTTGAGTCGACCCAGGAAATCCTCCTGGAATAGGTGGAATGTAACTATCAGCCATTAGATGCGCTGGCAGTGAAACTGCAATGCCAGTCGCATGATTGACACGGTCATTTCCAACTGCATCTCTTCGTATCTCTGTTTCTCGAGTCAGGATGACTGGCTCTACAGGAACACTGTTTACATTACGTGGTTGAGCTGGTATCTCATTTCCATTAGGTGGTGCTTGAAACATTAAACCTGTTTGGGAAGTCACTGATGCTGGATAGGAATACACATGTCCAGTTTCATCAGGAATCGGTAATCCTGAAAGGGAATTTTGCGTTCCAATGGTCAATGCATTCCCTTGTCGACTTGGAGTAATCGAATCAAGATACTTCTGTTTCTTATGATAATCTTCTTCTGCTTTCACGTACTCAAGACCATCCTTATAAGCCTTCGTGGTGTATTGCGCTGCTGACAATTTCAAAACATCAGAAGATGATAATCTTGGTTCATATTTAGGTTCAACGTAATTGGTCTTTGTCGCTAAGTCTTTTTGATGGATCAACCTGTTCCACGAATACACTACTTGTGGTCGCCCGAGGTCATCGACCTTTGAATAATCTAGAGCGACCCCAACTTGTCTCTTTTGCAAATTAGGAATCGGTGGCGAAATAGCATATGTATCACTCAAGTAATTGGCTCGGTAATATGCCATACTAGGTTTTTTCCTTTGCTATGTAGAGCTGAAAAAATAATATCTCTTCTGTTCTATAAATCAAGATGCCTAATTGGTTTTCTAAAGCGAAAGCAAAGGCGAATGTGCTGTGGAATAACGCGCCGTCATATGTTGCAAAAGCAAGGAACTTTGCTAATCAAGCAGTCCGGCATGCCACTACATTGAATAAACATGTGCAGCACGTAAATCGCCAAGTACAAGAGTCACCGCTTTTCTCAGCAGGAGTCCGAGAGAAAAGTCAAAAGATTTCTAGTCATGGTGAGACCGGTTTGAAGAAGTTAAGCGAACTCCACAAGAATGCAGATGACTTTGTCGAGAAGGTGACAGGTGGTAGAATCGAGTGATCTAATCCAGTGAACTACTGCTATCTGGGTGGCGAGGGTAATTGACCCCGATCTCGGGTTCTATGTATAACATGTTACTGAACTTCGGGGTCATTTACCCTCAACCTACATGCAACCCCATAATCAAACAGGTAGTGTGTGGCTGTCTAAGGGAAGCTTGAAGAGAGAAGAGCGCACACGGCGGACAATGTTCACTGCGCGCTTGGCGCCCCAGGCGGATATCAATTTTAACCCTTCAAACCACAGTCACAACAGCACCAATGGAAAGTGTGACATTCTCGTGGTAGGTTGAGACCATGCGCACCTTTTGCGTAGGTGCCGTTGCATGAGTTGTATGCACACGAAGAATGCCATCAGTACCTGTAAAACTCAAAGCATTCGCCGAGCCTTCATCCTTCGAAGCAAAACTCCACCCAAAGGAAAAGGCTTTTGAATCATAGTCGGCGAACGACAGATCTATCTCCCCCAGTTGGTCAAAGGTGTTATTTGATAACTGTGTGACCAGTAACGTTTGATTGTCACTTGGGCTGTGAGTAAACCCTTGCGTTCCACTTGGAATGGTAAGATTTGCCCCCAGTTGAATTCGCCACTCGCGAAGCCCTTGTGAAGAATACATTAGCGCCTTATCTTTCGTCTGGTCATTGAGAACATCATCGTCCACAAATGACATTTCGATCCCTTGAAGTGACCTTACACCACTCATATGAAGCAAAAATGTATTCCGGTTTCCGCCACTACATGCGTTTTCCGTTTGGGTTGAGCGCACATAGTCATAGAATATTGACTTACCATCTGATATAGCGCGAGTCGCGTTCACAACGGTTGTCGGTGGCGGTGTGATGAAAGGCAAGAGACATCTAATGGAACTGACTCTGATTTCGCCAATACCAGCACTTGTAAAGACGGTGGAAGGATCCGCTAAAGTGATGATGATCTCTAAGGCCTGATTAGGAAGCGCCCAAACAGGGAAGAACTGGTCATTTGTCGGATGAAAGAAACCCACAAAAGGGTGATGGTTGATGGAGATAGTACTCGATGTTGCAAAGATATTGGTGTTTCCATATCCGGAAAGTTGGCTCAACAATTTCTTACTACCGGCGGATAGATTGCGGTACGTTTGTACTAGATAAAGAGGATAGTTTGGAATGTTGACAACTGTTTCACCCCCTGCTTTGATGGTCAATGATTGAATAATGGATTCCAAGCCAAGATACGTGTTTTTAACACCTGTACCAGGAGTTATCAAGTTTCCTGCATTATCGTATGCAGAAACATCCATGGAGAGAATTAGTTTTTGCAGAACGAAACTCACCGAATTAGAGTCACAAGTTATCTTAATTGGGGTCAGGTTACGACTTTTTGTCGTATACGTGCTTTGACCTATTGGAGAATAGATTGACATCCCCTCCCCGCGGGGGTCTGAGTACGAACGACTAAACGTGTTACTGGAAAATAACCAATTACGAGGTACAGCAACTTCTTCCGACATCTTTGTTTACTGATTGCAGGAAAAAAAAAAATGGAAGATTTTCAGCCAAAAATACCACCATAGTTGTCCTCCTCAACATTGTCCTCCTCAAAGAACGGTGATCTAGAGTCAAAGAATGGTTCATCATCACCAAATTTCAAAATTACGCTCTTTTTTTTAGATGGACGTATTGCTGCTGGCTGCGCCTTTGCTGCTGGTTTGGATCTCTTGCTCCTAGTTGGTGTTGCCTTCTTTCCTCGCTTTGTGTTTCGTCGTTCTTCCCTCGCCAACCGCTTCTGTTCCTTCTCCTCTTCAAGGATGCGTTTGGCCTCATCGATCCTCCTTTGTTTATCCTGCTCCTTCCGTTCCTTCTCGCGTTTTGCTTGCATTAGGCGCAATTGTTCAGCCCTCGCTTTCTGCGCCTTCTCCAATGCAGCCCGTTGCTTGTCCGTCATCGGGCGTTTCACCTTTTGCTTTGGAGGCTGTTCTGGTATAATTTCTGCTTTTTGAACAGGTGCTTGTTCAGCGGGTGGTTCTACATTATCTTGTGGAACGGCACTCGATTCTTGATGATTTTGATTTTGCTCTTCCATTGTTTTCTTACTCTAAGAAAAAAAAAAAAAAAAAATAAAAAAAAAATTAGACATCCGCAACATCATCTGTAAATGCAAACCGAACGGTTAACGGACTGTTGAGTGCAACTTCCAAACCGGTCATTGAGTCAATAAGATAGAATTCGATTTTGGAGATAGTGTCATCAACAGGGAGCCATTCACCTCCATCGTTAGTCCATGTGACTACATCGCCAAAGGAATCAGGGACAACCGCAGCAATTACGGATTGGGCGGAATCATTGAAGTCACTGAGGAAACGGCTTCCTTGGACTTGGATGTTACTCGTGACAAGCATTGGATACGACCCGGACAAATTGACAGCATTCTTCAGTGTGATAGTCTTGTAATATCCCGTTTCACTCCATCTTGACATTCCTGTTAGAAGATATGATGTCGTTCCTCTCGACGCAGCAAGAACCTTGAAGTTCTTGCTACCAGATGTGGAAAGTGTCAATCTCCTCGTAACAGAGTCGTATGTGGCATTGTAGGCTTGCGTCCCGGCTGAACTCAATGCTTGAGCAACGGCATTCGGAAAATTAGCGATGCTGTAATTACCATTAGGTATTTTCGCAGATAAGATGGTTGGATCGCCTTCTTCAACAAAATTAATCGTGTTATTAGAATCGTTGACCAGATCCCAATCTTGAAGGAAAGAAACCGAGAGAACCTTCATCATTTCCATCCTCCGAGGAGGTATTGAGAATGATCGAGATTTTAAGGAGCAGTATGTCACTTCGTTAATCATGATATTTCCTTACCTTTATGTAAAGACAAAGGAAAATTTAAATGTCCTATAAACCACGCCCAATCTTTCCCGTAGGGAAAAAGAAGAGAGATCCTCGTGTTCCACGTGACCTGGCATCACTGCCTCTATGTACAACTCTTGTCGCTCCGAGGAAAAGTGGTAAAAGTGCATTAGTCTGCGGTCTGATTGAGGATGTCTATGCTAAATTACACGATCGAGTCATTATCATGTCCGACACAGTTGAATACGATGCTTCTGTGAAGGTACTGTCCGAAACCACAAAACATAAAAATATCTACTTTACAGACGAGGTTTCCAATGCATCCATCGCTAAAATTGTAGAAGAACAGAAGAAAACGCCTGAGAAGTCACTTCTATTATTCATTGACGACGCTGGTGATTCTGCGCAAAGTAAAGAACTCAACAAGGAGTTATCGAAACTCTATACAAAAGGGAGGCATTTCAATATAGGAAATATTGTAGCCATCCAGAGTGTAACCGGACAACTTTCACGTAAAATGAAGAACTGCACCACCGAGTGGGTGGTGTTTAAAAACAATGCAGAAGACATGAAACTTTTAGCAAAGTTACTTGCTTCCGCCTACAAAGATGATAAAGAAGTTCTAACATTTCTCACCGAGTGCACCAAAGAACCTTATTCGTTTGCCTACATCAATAGAGATGCTAGTGATGCTAAAGGAATGTATCGTTACTGTGACTCCAGCGGGTTTCATGATTACTTTTAGTTGCTGGCATTGGCACTCCGTACCGGGTGCTCGAAGAGCACCGTTAACGCACGTGGAGCGTGCTTTACCGGCATGTTTTTAAAGCTGATCTTATCGATAAGAGAGATGGATGAAAGAAAGCCTAACTGGAAAGATATAACACCAGAGGATGAGCGGCGCTTGAAGCAGCTCTACTACAGAGAACATGCTTACATGGGCAGAGATCGTTTGTACGCGCTTTACAAAGCAAAGTATCCAGAGAGCAATATGTCTCAACGGACACTGTTATCATGGCTAAAAGACCAACCAATTTGGCAATGTTGGTCTCGACCATTGACCAACAAGGGAGGGATTCGTCCCATATTGGCAAGTAGTCCAGGGCAACTTCAACTTGACATTTTTTCCATGATAAGTGTACCGTATTTAGGATATAAGTATGTCATAGTTGCAGTCGATATTTTAACTAAATGTGAA
>NW_015971561.1:20944-111434 GCF_000182565.1 Spizellomyces punctatus DAOM BR117
CCTAGCCAACGACGTTCTGGGACATTTGAAACTCCAAACCTTGGTTCAGGAACCCCCGTTACCCAGTTTCGCGGTGACGCTCAAGAATCCAGACATCCTTATCCCCTGCTCCATAACGGATGAGCTGGACACCGATCACATGCGCGGCACGCCATACAAGACCAAGCAGGGTGAATTCATGAAGGATGTGTCAATGCCACGGCTGACCAAAGCCAAAGCTCAGAAGTCTAGATTAACCATGTTAATCACGGGACAGACGCGCGTGGCAGCCCAAACTTTTCTCATCGAAAACCCTCTTGAGGCCACCGCTGCTAGCTCAACGGTCCCGTTAGGCCTCAAACTGTCCACCGCGACCCATAATTCGGTTGCGGACCCCGAAGAGAACATTTCCAAAGAAGAATGGCAGACACTTCGGAACAAATGGAACCTCGACTCTACGGAGAGGGCTCCAGGGGCCTTCGAAGCCCAATTAAAAGACGCGGAACGTTTCCACGTCGATCTCAAGCGACCCAAACCCGTGGTCTGGGCCCTAATCAACATTCTACGACACTTCCATCAAGCCTTCAGCTATGAGGGTCATCTCATAGGGAACTACACCAAGATTCCTTATGCGCCTCGATTTATCTCGGCTCCGCCACCCCTTTCGAGGCCACGGTCGTACTCTCCGTTGGAGCGGACAGCCCTCGAGACGGAGCGAGACACCATGATGGGGCTTCAGAGGTGGAAACGAACCACCGAAGTAACCTTCGCCAGCGATCCTGTTATCATTCGCTACGCAGACAAACCCCCGCGGGTAGCCTTCGACTATCGCCGAGCCAACGACTGCATGGCCTGGGATCCATATCCCTTTCCCATCATGCTCGACATCCTGAACTGGATCGTCGCAGTCCCATTCCGATACATATCGGGAGGTGACGCAAACAAAGGATTCTACCAAATCGCCATCACCGATGCGTCGGTACGCAAATGGCTCGCGCTCAGACTCCATGACGGCATCTACGAACCACTCTTTATGCCCTTCGGACCCAAGACTGCCCCCTCGCACTTCTGTCGGGTGATGGACGACACCTTGGGTCCCTCCAAATGGCGAAATATCAACAACTTCGTCGACGATATCCATACACGAGCGGAGACAGCCGCGGAAGCCCTAGATGCCATCGCGGACTGGCTCGACCGCTTTTCCAGAGCCAAACTCACCCTAAGACTCGACAAGTGTCAATGGCTCTTTCACCAGCTCACGGCCCTCGGTTTCGTTGCCTCCTCTCAGGGTCTCGCTACCGATCCAGACAAGGTCGCAACCATAGTCGATTGGCCACAACCCAAATTCATAGGTGACCTATGGTCATTCGTGGGTCTCCTAGGGTTCTACGCCCAATTCATTTCTCGCTACGCGGAACTCGTCCGACCCCTGCAAGACGCTATCCAAGAGGGCGTTCGCGAATACCGAGACCTTAAAAAGGGTCGCGCTGACCCGAAGAAAGGCGCTGAAAAGCTCAATTCACCATCCATGCTCGACACGGCAGTGGCCCCAACAATCACAGCAACCGGAGCCCGATTTGAGGTTTCGCAACATCTTAAATCTAGCTCCTCAGACCTACCGGCGGTCAATCTACGCCAATCATCGCTGGCGGACTTACCCATTGACCCCTTTTGTGTCGGACGCCTTGCTCGCAAGCGCCCCGACCAAGGTCTGCGCAGATTCGTCGCGAAGCGTGAAGTTTCATGGACCGACTCCCGAAACTCTGCCTTCGCAGCCGCCAAGCAGGCTCTGACAACAGCTCCAGTGCTTGCGGCACCCAGAAAAGGGTTCCCCTACACCCTTCACAGTGACGCTTCCTACACAGCGTTTAATGTCACGCTCGAACAGTTACAGCCGGATGCTTCTAAACGCCCGCTGTGCTACCATTCCCGAGGCACCACCACCTCGGAAAAGAAGGCCCCCCCCGTCGAACTCGAGGCCGGATGCCTCATTTGGGGCCTCGGAAAACTCCGCCCATACCTCGAAGGCCTGCCTTTCACGGTCATTACTGATCACCGAGCTCTTTTGTGGCTCGCTAAATACAAAGGCGAGAACCGTAAGCTTCTCCGCTGGGCCCTCGATCTTAGTTACTGGTCCGAATGGATGACAATCGTACACAAACCAGGACGCTTCCACATAGTCGCTGATACACTTTCGCGGCTACTTGGCGCGGAAACTCTTCTTTGCTCTACCGGGACCGAAATATGGGTGTCGGAACGCAAAGGACGACGGCCGCGCACCCCGCCAGCTGCTCTCGCACCTTCCTCGACACTGGCAGATGCCGTCTTTCGTCTGGCCTTACAGCCTGCACTCATTGCCGCCATCCGCGCTGGCCTCACCGGCCAGCTCCACCCCATAGCCCAACAGGCCCGCATGCTCCTATGGGAGACCAGCCCCGACACCTACACTACAGCTGACGCGCGCTTTCATCAGGACTGGCAACGTGCAGATAACCTGCTGTGGCACCGTTTTTCAGTCTCCGAAGACCTTTGGTGCCTCTACGTGCCCCCTGCTTGCACCCCTGAGGTGCGCAAGCTTTTTCACGAGGGGGGAGGACACTTCGGATTCGAAAGAACCTACGCTAGAGCTGCAGCACAAGTCTGGTGGCCGAAAATGGCATAAGATTTCAGAAAACATTGCGCAGGATGTGAAACCTGCCAATGCTCAAAAAGGGTACCGCAACTGATTCCGGGGTTGTTGAAACCCATACCACCAGCTCCGGGACGCTGGACAGTCATCACGACTGACTTCGTAACCAAGCTCCCACTTACTTCCAGAGGGTACGATGCCTTTTGGTTAATAGCATGTAAATGCTCAAAGAGGATCCACGTATGGCCCCTCAAGAGCACTGCGACAGCTATTCAGGTCGCGGAACTCTTTATAGAGCGCTACGTCCCATTGCACGGCATCCCGGAGACCATTATCTCGGACCGCGACTCCAAATTTACGAGTCGATTTTGGCAGGAGGTCTGCAAAAACCTAAAGATTAATCAAGAGCTCACCACAGCCTACCACCCTCAAGGTGATGGACAATCAGAAAGAGACAACGCAACGGTCTTGCAGGTCCTTACCACAATGGTCAACACCCGATTAGATGACTGGGACACCTTTCTTCCGGTTGCGGAATTCATTATCAACGATACGGTACACGAGGCGACAAAAATGACGCGATTCAGAATGGACCTAGGCTATGAGCCCCACAATCCACTGGCGGACATCGTCGAAAGGCCGTCAGAAACCAGAAATGCAGATGCGGAGGAGCTCTGTAAACACCTCGGCGACCTAAACATCCTTATCCGAGATCTGATGATCGAAGCCCAGGATTCGCAGAAAAGATATTACGATTTATCGCGACGACATTTGGAGTTCCGGAGAGGAGATAAGGTGCTTCTGAGCACGAAAAACCTAGCAGGGTATGAGTCCAAGATCACTCCGAAATGGCTGGGACCAGTCACGGTGACCGACTGTAACCCTCTCCGCGACAACTACGAGTTAAAACTGCCAGACAAGATGAGACGACTTCATCCATGGTTTCACATATCGAAATTACGTCCGTACCAGAAGCCTGTCGACGCCGAAACTGAGGAAAAGGTCGCGGAAGCACAAGCGGAGGATTCCGACGCTTCAGATGGCGAGTTTGAAGTGGAAGCGATAGTAGACCATCGAACCAGGCGCGGAAAACGTCAATTTCGAATACGTTGGTCCGGATACCCACCCCATGAGGATACCTGGGAACCAGAGGAAGCCCTAACAGAGGCTTCCGAAGCCTTAGAAGAGTACTGGAGATCCAGAGCTCCCACTAGCGCGCTAGTAGAGGACTCTTTGGTAGTCAGCCTTGCAGGCGACGCCCCGGAAGATACGGCTTATGCTTCCGACCACCAATGCTTCGCGGTTTATCCGGACGATAGCTCACGTGATAATCACGCCCTCTCACCAGAAAGAAAACCAGTTTCGCGTGGCTTACCTCACCAGTCGAGAACGCCACACCAAGCCTCCCGATCACGCTTACGCGCGTCCGAGCTGTCAAAATCAGCCGGCGACGACCTTAAAAGGACGCCCCTGCACGCTCCCCCTCTTTTTTCTTCTTCAACCGCCCACGACCTACTTCCCTTACACACTCACTCTGCTTCGCAAACCCCTTCTATCGACACCGAAACTAAAACTTCCATTTCTAACACAATGAACACCGATCTCAGAGGACAAGCAGGAGTGAGCGTACCCTCCACGTACATGTCCGGCTACCCTTGGGAGGAAGACTCGGGCGACTTCGAGGCCGAGGGCGTGCTGGATCGCCTTGGGGTTGCGATCGCTACCTGGGTTCACTCCTGGGTTCATCAGCTTCGGACCAACCCCAACGCGCCGCTGCAGACTCCAGGGCATGAGTTTTGGCTGGGAGTCGACGCTCCGAAACCTTACGCGGTGGGCCAGCCCCTCACAAACCACATCGCGGACCCCTACAGCAAGGCCACCGATGGTGGTGAAGCAGCGGTCGGAATAGTTGCCGACGCGAAAAAACCCGGAAAAAGAGGGCGCCCAGCTCCGTGCGCCGCTTGGCTCGACCGCGGGGTTCCCCAACACGAGGCGGGAAGCCGAAAAACGGCTCCGTTCACCGATTGGCCGAACGACGACGCCCACGAGTTTGCGTCCGCCGTCATTGAAGCAGCTAGGACGGTGCTCCTAAGGACGGCGAACGCAGCGGAAGCCTCTGCAAGGCTCACCAGACCCCGACATCACGAGCACGCGGAGTACCATTTCCGCGCGACAAACCTGAAAAGGGCCGCGGAGACCTTTACGGCCCTCTACGTAACCAGAACTGGCCCCGACGTGACCCCGGGTACCATCGTTCGTACCGCAACAGATCAAATCTGGTTTTGTTGCAACGTCGGTGGCCGTGCCAGTATCATCTGGGTCGTGAACCAAGATGCAGATGAAGCGGACCCCACAGATCCGGTACCGACCTGGTAATTGACGTCCCAACACCCCCGCTCGGAGCGCCGGTGCGTTGGCTCTTCAAAGGGGGGATGTAATGACGAGGACGTCTTCGAGAGATCGCGAGTAAGCCCAAATCGGACGCGGGAAGCACGAATCGCGTGACCAACTCCACCGATTGGGTTACCGCGACCGAAAAAACCGGTTCGGAGAATGGCAATTGGCGCATTAGATTTCAGCGTGCCTCGTACAACCTGTGGAGGCCCGAGCCAGTGCGGAAAAGGAAGAGATCGGTACCGCCACCAATAAATCAGTTGCGGTGCAGCGACACCCATTAGTTTAGTTTAGTTTAACAGTTTATCCAAGAATCTTGTATAAAAAGGATGTATTCAATAAAATAAGTCGGGGGCAGAAGCCGTAGCGACAAAAAATCCCCATAACTCGCTTCTCAACTCCAATCTTAGGTTAACAGGAACCTAACAGAGCGCTTCAACGGCCTGATCACCCGTACCGAAGCCTCTAAATCCTGCTCGGTTCACAACTAACCGACTCTCCTTGCCTCTCGCCCTCAAGTCGCTACCGACGCCCAAAGAAAGGATTTGGAGACTACGATTCCTAGTACGGACACCCACACAACCTGCTAGGAGACCCAAGTTGTCTTTACCGTAGTCTACCAACAAAAAATCCGTTACATTATACACCGGGTATATCATATTGTAAGCTGGCTGATACAGTGCATCAGATAAGCCATTCGGCTTATCTGATGCACTGTATCAGTCGGAAATGAAAGTTTGTGTTTTGGTGTTGATAGAAAAGGTTTGTGAAGCAGAGTAGGTCTGTAAGGGAGATAGGTTGTAGGTAGTTGAAGAAGAAAAAAGAGGGGGAGCATGCAGGGGCATCCTTTTAAGGTCGTCGCTGGCTGATTTTGACAGCTCGGATGCATGTAAGCGTGATCAGGAGGCTTGGTGTGGCGTTCTTGACTGGTGAGGTAAGCTGCGCAAAACTGGTTTTCTTTCTGGTGAGAGGGTGTGATTATCACGTGAGCTATTGTCCGGATAAACTGCGAAGCATTGGTGGTCGGAAGCATAAGCTGTATCTTCCAGGGTGTTGCCTTCAAGGCTGACTACCAAAGAGTCCTCTACTAGTGTGCTAGTGGGAGCTCTGGATCTCCAGTACTCTTCTAAGGCTTCGGAAGCCTCTGTTAGGTCTTCCTCTGATTCCCATGTATCCTCATGGGGTGGATATCCGGCCCAACATATTTGAAATTGACACTTTCTGCGCCTGGTTCAATGGTCTACTATTGCTTCCACTTTGAACTCGCCTTCTGAAGTGTTGGAATCCTCCGCTTGTGCTTCCGCGACCTTTTCCTCAGTTTCGGCGTCGACAGGCTTCTGGTACGGACGTAATTTCGATATGTGAAACCATGGATGAAGTCATCTCATCTTGTCTGGCAGTTTTAACTCGTAGTTGTCATGGAGAAGGTTTCAGTCGATCACTGTGACTGGTCCCAGCCATTTTGGAGCGCTCTTGGACTCATACCCTGCTAGGTTTTTCATGCTCAGAAGCACCTTATCTCCTCTCTGGAACTCCAAATATTGTCACAATAAATTGTAATATCTTTTCTGCGAATCCTGGGCTTCGATCATCAGATCTCGGATAAGGATGTTTAGGTCGCCGAGGTGTTTACAGAGCTCCTCCGCATCTGCATTTCTGGTTTCTGACGGCCTTTCGACGATGTCCGCCAGTGGATTGTGGGGCTCATAGCCTAGGTCCATTCTGAATCGCGTCATTTTTGTCGCCTCGTGTACCGTATCATTGATAATGAATTCCGCAACCGGAAGAAAGGTGTCCCAGTCGTCTAATTGGGTGTTGACCATTGTGGTAAGGACCTGCAAGACTGTTGCATTGTCTCTTTCTGATTGTCCATCACCTTGAGGGTGGTAGGCTGTGGTGAGCTCTTGATTAATCTTTAGGTTTTTGCAGACCTCCTGCCAAAATTGACTTGTAAACTTGGGGTTGTGGTCCAAGATAACAGTCTCCGGAATGCTGTGCAATGGGATGTAGCATTCTATGAAGAGTTCCATGACCTGAATAGCTGTCATGGTGCTCTTGAGGGGCCATACATGGATCCTCTTTGAGCATTTACATGCTATTAGCCAAAAGGCATTGTACCCTCTGGAAGTAAGTGGGAGCTTGGTTATGAAGTCAGTTGTGATGACTGTCCAGCATCCTGGAGCTGGTGGTATGGGTTTCAGCAACCCCAGAATCAGTTGCAGTACCCTTTTTGAGCATTGACAGATTTCACATCCTGCGCAGTGTTTTCTGAAATCTTGTGCCATCTTTGGCCACCAGACTTGTGCTGTGGCTCTGGTGTAGGTTCTTTCGAATCCAAAGTGTCCTCCCCCCTCATGAAAAAGCTTGCACACCTCGGGGGTGCAAGTGGGGGGCATGTAGAGGTGCCAAAGGTCTTCAGAGACTGAAAAATGGTGCCACAGCAGGTTATCTGCACGTTGCCAGTCCTGAAGAAAGTGTGTGTCAGCTGTAGTGTAGGTGTTGGGGCTGGTCTCCCATAGGAGTGTGCAGGCCTGTTGGGTTATGGGGTGGAGCTGGCCAGTGAGGCCAGTGTGGATGGTGGCAATGAGTGCAGGCTGTAATGCCAGACAAAAGACAGCATCTGCCAGTGTTGAGGAAGGTGTGAGAGCTGCTGGTGTGGTGCGTGGCCGTCATCTTCCATGTTCTGACACCCATATTTGGGTCGCAGTGGAGCAGAGAAGGGTTTCCGCTCCTAGTAGCTGTGAAAGTGTATCAGTGACAATGTGAAAATGTCCTGGTTTGTGAATGATTGTCATCCATTCAGACCAGTAACTAAGATTGAGGGCCCAGCGGAGAAGCTTACAGTTCTCACCTTTGTATTTAGCAAGCCATAAAAGAGCTCGGTGATTGGTAATGACTGTGAAAGGCAGGCCTTCAAGGTATGGGCAGAGTTTTCCAAGGCCCCAAATGAGGCATCTGGCCTTGAGTTTGACCAGTGGGGCCTTCTTTTCCAGGGTGGTGGTGCCTTGGGAGTGGTAGCACAGCAGGTGTTTGGAGGCATCCAGCTGTAACTGTTTGAGTGTGACATTAAACATGGTGTAGGAAGTGTCACTGTGAAGGGTGTAGGGGAACCCTTTTCTGGGTGCTGCGAGCACGGGAGCTGTTGTCAGTGCCTGTTTGGTGGCTGCAAAGGCAGAGTTTCGGGAATCAGTCCATGAAACTTCACGCTTTGTGATAAATCTGTGCAGACCTTGGTTGGGGCGCTTGCAAGCAAGGTGTCTGACACAAAAGGGGTCAATGGGCACATCTGCCAGTGATGATTGGCATAGATTGACTGCTGGTAGGTCTGAGGAGCTAGATTTTGGATGATGTGAAACCTCAAATCGGGCTCTGGTGGCTGTGATTGTAGGGGCCACTGCCGTGTTGAGAGCATGGATGGTGAATTGAGCTTTTCAGCACCTTTCTTTGGGTCAGCATGACCCTTTTTAAGGTCTTGGTATTCATGAATGCCCTCTTGGATAGCATCTTGCAGGGGTCAGATGAGTTCTGTGTAGTGAGGGATGAATTGGGCATAGAACCCTAGGAGACCCATGAAGGACCATAGGTCACCTATGAATTTGGGTTGTGGCCAATCAACTATGGTTGTGACCTTGTCTGGATTGGTAGTGAGACCCTGGGAGGAGGCAATGAAACTGAGAGCTGTGAGCTGGTGAAAGAGCCATTGACACTTGTTGAGTCTTAGGGTGAGTTTGGCTCTGGAAAAGCGGTCGAGCCAGTCTGCGATGGCATCTAGGGCTTCTGCGGCTGTCTCTGCTCATGTATGGATATCATTGATGAAGTTGTTGATATTTTGCCATTTGGAGGGACCCAAGGTGTTGTCCATTACCTGACAGAAGTGCAAAGGGGCAGTCTTGGGTCTGAAGGGCATAAAGAGTGGTTCATAGATGCCGTCATGGAGTCTGATCATGAGCCATTTGCGTACTGACACATTGGTGATGGTGATTTGGTAAAATCCTTTGTTTGTGTCACCTCCTGATATGTATTGGAATGGGACTGTGACGATCCAGTTCAGGATGTCGAGCATGATGGGAAAGGGATATGGGTCCCAGGCCATGCAGTCATTGGCTTGGTGATAGTTGAAGGCTACCTGCGGGGGTTTGTCTGCATAGTGAATGATAACAGGATCACTGGTGAAGGTTACTTTGGTGGTTTGTTTCCACCTCTGAAGCCCCATCATGGTGTCTCGCTCCGTCTCGAGGGCTGTCCGCTCCAACGGAGAGTACGACCGTGGCCTCGAAAGGGGTGGCGGAGCCGAGATAAATCGAGGCGCATAAGGAATCTTGGTGTAGTTCCCTATGAGATGACCCTCATAGCTGAAGGCTTGATGGAAGTGTTGTAGAATGTTGATTAGGGCCCAGACCACAGGTTTGGGTTGCTTGAGATCAATGTGGAAACGTTCTGCATCTTTTAATTGGGCTTTGAAGGCCCCTGGAGCCTTCTCTGTAGAGTTGAGGTTCCATTTGTTCTGAAGTGTCTGCCATTCTTCTTTGGAAATGTTCTCTTTGGGGTCTGCAACCAAATTATGGGTTGTGGTGGACAGTTTGAGGCCTGTAACAGGCTAGCAGGGACAAGAAGACAACAGAAAACTAGGGAAGACTTGGTTACTACTTGTTATTTCCCTTTGAGGGGCCTCAGAGAGGTCCTCTTTTTATAGACAAATGGGGCTGACAAATGCTATATCCTAACTACCCAATCAGATCTCACCCACATCATCCTAAACTATTTGTCAGCCTATTGCACCATTTGCAACCAATCAGAACTCATACATGTCATCCTAAACTATTTGTCAGCCTATTGCACCATTTGCAACCAATCAGATCTGACAGATGTCATCCTAAACTATTTGTCAGCCTATTGCACCATTTGCAACCAATCAGATCTTATACATGTCATCCTAAACTATTTGTCAGCCTATTGCACCATTTATAGCCAATCACAAGTGAGACAAGTCATCCTAAATACACTGTGCCACTTGATTGAAAGGGGCAGATGCTAGTGTGTCAGGATACTCATCTAATTTAGCCAGAAATGGCTAAATCTGCTTATTTATCTAATTCTGGTCAAATGAATGTTGACACCATCAGCAAAGTCATGTGACCGCTAGTTTGGAACCACATCTAACCAGTATAACTATAGCACTGACAGAAGAATTCTGTCACAAGGCCTAACAGGGGTGTTGAGCTAGCTGCGGTGGCCTCAAGAGGGTTTTCGATGAGAAAAGTTTGGGCTGCCATGCGCGTCTGTCCCGTGATTAACATGGTTAATCTAGACTTCTGAGCTTTGGCTTTGGTCAGCCGTGGCATTGACACATCCTTCATGAATTCGCCCTGCTTGGTCTTGTATGGCATGCTGTGCATGTGATCGGTGTCCAGCTCATCTGTTATGGAGCAAGGGATAAGGATGTCCGGATTCTTGAGCATCACCACGAAACTGGGTAACAGGGGTTCCTGAACCAAGGTTTGGAGTTTCAAATGTCCCAGAACGTCATTGGCTAGGATGATGAGAGATTTCCTGTATGCAATGACTTGGAAATAGGCGCAGAAAGTCAGGTATTCTCCTCCGCAGCCTCTGAGGGAAGTTTCAAGGCATACTGTCTTGGTAGATGAGATATGTCCACCAATGCCATTGAAAGCCATCATTTCTGCATCCTGCAAATCGGTTTTGGAGAACAGAAGGCCCTGGTACGTGTCGGAAACCAGAGACTCACAGGCTCCTGTGTCTAGTACCACAGGTGCCCAGAGCTGAGCGATGATGGCTAGCATCCAGCAAGGCTGTGTTTGGGTCTTGGTCTGGCTTTTGAGTACATTGCCTAAATCTACCAAGTAGAAGGCGTTGATGGAAGGCACTGTGACCTCGAAATGGGGCGCAATGTCGTTACTTGTTGCTTCTGTAGCCTTGATTGCACTCTCAAAGTGCTCTCTAGATTTGTTGTTTTGTGGTTTTGTTGTTTTATTCTGGCGAGCAACTTGTTCGATAGCCAGCATGACTATACGCGTCCGTTCGCTCTCTTCGTGTCTTTGGAGACGTGGATGGTCTTTAACGTGCAGAAATTTGGGGTTTCCGTGATGATAATAATAGTCTGAGCGAACGATATTGCCTGTCAGGAGAAATGCCACCAGTTGCAGGTTGGCATAAGAATCAAAGATAACAGGATCTTCGGAGCTCCACATCAAGAATTTCTCACACTCGTTGAGCCTTATCCAGGCAAGGAGGATCAAACGAGGGGTACCGTCTTCTCGGACTTTTCACAGGATTCGATCCTTGTCAGCTTCGGCTGCGGCAGCAATGTAGAGGTGGTGGGAACTCCACGCGACTGCGTAGGGGTCGTTCCCAAGGTGCCCGGTGCCTCGCTTCGGTTCTTTGGCGAAGAAGCTGAGCGCGCGGGGGTTGTTGCCCATCATCAGAGCCACTTGCGGGGTGCCCCAGATGATGGCTATGTTGTCCCAGACTTGGTCCCAGCCCTGCGTGGGCATGCGGGGGTCCTCTTCCTTGGTCACCGTGACCTTGGAAAGAGGTGCGGTCATCAAAATTGTTGATTCCGAGTGCTCGGGTGAATGAAAGAATCCGATGGTGTGGAATCCTTGATTAGCGGCGGCTGTCCTTTCCAGTTCCGAAGCCGAAAAAAGAGTCTCGGTGGTAGCGGACGTCGAGTCCAGCTCCACTATGTATGACTTCTTGGACTCCTGTTTGGGTTTCCAACCTGCGGGCATGGGTGCTCCATATGGTCCCTTCTTTCCATCTTCAGGATCTTTTCGGTTCGGGTTCTGCCAGCAGAAAACATTCCAATGCTTTTTCTGACAGAATTTGCAGGGTGCTGGTGGTTCTGTGTTGGGGTCCGGAACCATCTTCTGAGGGCCGTCGCGACCCTTTTCGGGGTTTCCGGTTTTATGTTGAGCCGTCTGCTTAGGGCCTTTGTCGATTGCGGTCTTTTGTGACTTCTTCTGAGCTTCAGCAGCACCGCTGTAGCAAGGGTCTCGTTTTCTGGTGTCATCAGAGCCGAAATAAAGGCACAGGAAGTCTTTTAATTTGGTCAGCTTCGTGACGTTACAGGATTTGACCATGATTTGGATGTTGCTGGGCAATTGTTTGACTATTAGGTTGAAATGCTGGTCAGCAGGACATTCTATGTTTGCCCAGTCGCCATAAGCAAGGTGCTGGAGATGAGTTTTGTGGTTGATGAATGCAAGAAAGCTGTGAAATTCTTTGGGGTTTGCATGACAGCACACATATTCAGCTTTGTGCTTGGATTCGGTTAGGGGGTCTCGGAACTCTTGAAGCAGTTCTTCCTTCCACCTTTTCCAGGTCCATGAGCAAGTTTCCTGGGCTTCCAGAGTGTAAAACCAGGTGTTGGCAGGGGTTTTCTTGGCTATCATGGCTGGTAGGAGCTGTACCATCCTGGCATCTGATGTTGTGCTAATGTTTTGAAGAAGTTGGACTTTGTTAAGCCATTCTTCAATGTCTTGGTTTCTTTTGCCTGTAAACTTGGGTATGTCCTTTGCTTTCAAGGAATTGACCTTGGTGTTGCTGGCCCACGGGGCCACTGGCACTTGGATTGGAGGCACCGCACCTGAAAAACTTGGTTCGGTACGCTCCCTTGGTGTGTCCGCCGTTTCCCACGGGGTTGCGGACCGTTCTCTTGTAGCTCGTGCTATGAGAGGTTGTTCAGGCAGCGGGTGATGCGCTAGGGCTTCTAAGGCTCATGTGAGGTGCTCATCCACCGCTGTCTGACATTCAGAAAGCCTATGAAGCTGTTCCATAAGATTTTGAGTTGCCAACTGCATTGCAGCAGTTGAGCGGGCAATGTCTTCTTTTAATGCTGCCACTTCAGAGGCCATCATGGCCAAGTTAGGGGCTTCTGGTTTGATGGAAGTGGTCCCTGAATGCCTTGGGTGTGTTGCGGGAGAGACTTTGACGTCCTCTGCAGGACCCTGACTATGAGTCTGGATCACAGGTGAGTGGCCTCATGTTGGTGAGTGTTTGACCAGCATCATTCTCGGTTTCATGAAGTTCTGTCTCCGAAACAAGAGAAAAAGTTTCTGAGTAGCTACCTGAGTGGATCTCGGTTTGTGCAAGAGTTTTGGTATGACCAAATAAGGTTTTCAGCTGAATTTGAGAGGGGAAGGCAGTTTGTTGTGCTTCTCCACCATGTAATGGATTTTTTGTAGGTAGACTACGGTAAAGACAACTTGGGTCTCCT
The DNA here is from genome assembly GCF_000182565.1 of Spizellomyces punctatus DAOM BR117. NCBI lineage: Eukaryota > Fungi > Chytridiomycota > Chytridiomycetes > Spizellomycetales > Spizellomycetaceae > Spizellomyces > Spizellomyces punctatus. The sequence continues at coordinate 34,183 of NW_015971561.1, forward strand.
AGCAGGTTATGTGGGTGTCCGTACTAGGAATCATAGTCTCTGAATCCTTTCTTTGGGTGTTGGTAGTGAATTGGGGGTGAGAGGCAAGAAGAGTTGGTTAGTTGTGAACCGAGCAGGATTTAGAGGCTTCAGTGCAGGTGATCAGGCTGTTGAAGTGCTCTGTTAGGTTCCTGGTAACCTAAGATTGGAGTTGAGAAGCTAGTTGTGGGGATTTTGTGTTGCTATGGCTTCTGCCCTGCTGACTTATTTTTTTGAATTTGTCTTTTTATACAAGAATATGCTATGGTAACATCTACACTAGTTTCCGTAGCCTTCATTAGGGTGGCGGCATCTGATCTTCCCATCTCGGACCATTGCCATGATTGATCATGGCTGTGTAACATATCCTTCACGCTGCGCTGGTGTAGCCCAGAACCGAGCTTGATCTTAGGGGTTTTGAAGCTTAGGTTACAATTGCAGAAACCTCAATCGTGGTCACCTGATGCCTTTGAGCAAACTGGTCTATCAGAGTCATTCGCTACATTTTCCTGCTTCAAATCTCTTTTCTGATGGCCACACCATCTTCCTGACAGACCTATCCTCTTCCCAACCTCATATTTGCACCACCTACCACACCAGGATGCAATTTCACCTCTTCCCCAACAGCAAATTCACTCACCCAATCAGCTCAGACATGTCAAACACAGACTTGGACACCAAACTCACAATGGAAAAGTTCAGTGGCATGAACTGCCACCTCTGGAACACTGATTTCCCATGTAGAAATCACTTCTGAAAGGCCTAGTAATGCCTGTGGCCACTAGTAAGACTTCTGGGTGCAGTAACTTGTGGGATAACACACTTGTATTAATCCAGAGACGTTCAAAAGCCCCCTTTATATAACCCAGTACATTCTCCAGCCTCCCTCCACCTTTGTTTACTGTTTACATGCTTCAGCCCACTTGTTTACATGCTCAGCCATGCTCAGCAATGCTGAGCAGCTTCAGCCATGCCTTGGCAAACATTACCTGAACATCTAGATCATCACAAACCTTCCGGACCTTCTAAGAGTGCTTACATAATGATTTACCCCTTTAAATCATTCCGACACGCATCTGTGATCATTCTGATTACTCGAAGTCCAATTCCCCATGTTGTAACTTAGCCAAATCAGATGTGAACTGTCTAATGACATGCCAGCATGATCTCACATGATTTATAGATGATATAGCGTGGTTTAAGCCTGAATCTCAACACTCCCACTCAGTGAATCATCTGATTTCTGACAGAGACCCATTTTACCACAAAGTTTAAGGTACTTTGTCTTGGGTAAAGCCTTGGTGAGAATGTCAGCCATCATTTCTTCTGTCTGACAGTACTTGAGGCTGATTTTCTTGTCTTCTACTGCTTGTCTGATGAAGTGGTGCCGCACATCAATGTGTTTGGTCCTTGCATGATGTGTTGGGTTGTTGGCAAGTGCTATGGCGCCCTGATTGTCACCATACAATGTTGTAGGACCACTTTGCTGATATCCTAGCTCGCCTAGAAGTGTTCTGAACCAGATAACTTCCTTGGTAGCTTGACAAAGAGCCATGTACTCTGACTCCGTTGATGATAGAGCGACTGTGGGTTGCCTCTTGCTTTGCCAGCTGACTGTGCTGCTGCCAATCTTGACTAAGAAGCCAGTGGTAGACTTCCTGAAGTCCAAATCACCGCCCCAATCTGCATCAGAGTATGCAGATAGCTCCCACTTGCTCTGAATGCCACCCAGTTGAAGTCCTAGGTCTGTGGAGCCATTCAGGTACTGCATGATCCGTTTGACTGCTATCCAGTGCTGATGTCCAGGGTTGGAAAGGTACTGGCTAACTGATCCAACTGCTGCTGCTATGTCTGGTCTGGTGCCCAGCATTGCATAAATGAGACTTCCAACAGCACTTCTGAAAGGAACCCCATTCATTTCTTGCTGTTCTGCCTCAGTTTGTGGTGACATGGCCTTGGTGAGCTTCTGGCCATTCTCTAGTGGTGTGGCAACTGGTTTGCTGTTACTCATATTAAATTTCTTCAATGTTTGACTGAGGTACCGCTGTTGGGAGAGCCAGATTGACCTGTTGACTCTGTCCCTGAGCACTTGAATGCCAAGAAAATGCTCTAATTGGCCCTGTGACAGAATTCTTCTGTCAGTGCTATAGTTATACTGGTTAGATGTGGTTCCAAACTAGTGGTCACATGACTTTGCTGATGGTGTCAGCATTCATTTGACCAGAATTAGATAAATAAGCAGATTTAGCCATTTCTGGCCAAATTAGATGAGTATTCTGACACACTGGCATCTGCCCCTTTCAATCAAGTGGCACAGTGTATTTAGGATGACATGTATGAGTTCTGATTGGTTGCAAATGGTGCAATAGGCTGACAAATAGTTTAGGATGATGTGGGTGAGATCTGATTGGGTAGTTAGGATATAGCATTTGTCAGCCCCTTTGTCTATAAAAAGAGGACCTCTCTGAGGCCCCTCAAGGAAAAATAACAAGTAGTAACCAAGTCTTCCCTAGTTGACTGTTGTCTTCTTGTCCCTGCTAGCCTGTTACATGGTAGCACCACCTTAGACAACAACCCCAGACTCTTAGACCTTCTGTGAGAGATCAGAAGCTAAGATCCCCAGACCCCCAGAACCTGCCCTAGACCTTCTGAGTAATATCAGAAGACCAACAGACCCCAGACCCCAGACCCAGCCTTAGTCCTTCTGAGTAATATCAGAAGACCCCTGCCTCTTATCCCAGACCCAACTTATGCCCAGAACCTGTTGAGATTCAACCACACTGTATGATCTATAAATCATGTGAGATCATGCTGGGATGTCATTAGACAGTTCACATCTGATTTGGCTAAGTTACAACGTGGGGAATTGGACTTAGAGTAATCAGAATGATCACAGATGCGTGTGGGAATGATTTTAAGGGGTAAATCATCATGTAAGCACTCTTAGAAGGTCTGGAAGGTTTGTAACGATCTAGATCTTCAGGTAATGTTTGCCAAGGCATGGCTGAAGCTGCTGAGCATTGCTGAGCATGGCTGAGCATGTAAACAAGTGGGCTGAAGCATGTAAACAGTAAACAAAGGTGGAGGGAGGCTGGAGAATGTACTGGGTTATATAAAGGGGGCTTTTGAACGTCTCTGGATTAATACAAGCATGTTATCCCACAAGTTACAGCACCCAGAAGTCTTGCTAGCGGCCACAGGCATTACTAGGCCTTCCAGAACTGATTTCTACACGGGAAATCAGTGTTCCAAGCACTAAGTTCAATAGAACCCCCCTCAAGGACTCCTACAGACCAGCTCACACCACTCCATACCACAAACCTACCCCCAGCACAACCTCCAGAACAACTACCAGACACACCCAGACTCTTGCCCCAGAACACCTCAGCATCCAGAATCCAAAGACCTACTTTGCTGGCAGCACACCAGACCTGAAGATCCCCTTGGAACTCAAACCCCTCTTTGAGTCACAACTAGGTCATCTGAAAAGGATTGTAGAAGATAGTTCTGGTGAACCTATCAGTTGGTTAGCATTAGAAGCTCTGATAAAACAGATAGAGCTTTTCTATTGTGGGATTGTGAAGAAGCTGTACAGTCCCCCTGTATCCTCCCCACCAGTTGTACTTGTAAGTAATATTGCATATTTTGGGCCTGTGACCCACCCTATTGTTATTGTTACAAGTAATATTGTAACTACCCAAGACTCCACCCCATTACCACCATGACCAGCCAGGAAGAGATTCTCTTCAACACCATTGCTGAGCTTGACATAGACCAGGTCAGGCAGGAGCTTTATCAAGCAAAGCTCCAGCAGCTGAACTCCACCACACCAGCCACTGCTCAGTACCAACCCAGAGTAGATAAATCCCTGGTAAAAGTCCTCCAAAGCAAGTTGAAGCCCTACAAAGGCAACAGGAATGTCCAAGAGATTAGGACATACCTCCTCAGACTTGAAGAGTACTTCCAGGCAGCTGCAGATCTATCACCAGAAGGCCAACTGTTAGTAGCCACCACCTACTTGGAACTCCATGCTGAAGTCTGGTGGCAAAGCCATGTCAAGAACCACCCAGTAGGATCCCCTCTCAGAATCCAGTCTTGGGACCAGTTCAAGAGAGCCCTTCAAGAGAACTTCCTCCCAGCAAATGCCACCAGAGCAGCAAGAGACCAGTTGGCCAGGCCCAAACAACAAGGCTCAGTAAAGGAGTACCTGAACCAGTTCAATACTTTATGCCTTCAGGTGGATGACTTGTCAGAAGCTGAAAAGTTAGACAAGTTTATCAGAGGGCTTAAACCCAGGGTTCAGGAACAACTGGAGCTTAATCCCACCAGTACCATCAACTTAGCCACAGCTGCAGCAACAGCTGATAGGATTGACCAGATCCAGCTCAGCTACCAGAGAAGAAGCCAGGCCACCAGCTACTACTCCCCCAAGACTGAGAACTCTGGAGTAGTCCCTATGGAGATAGATAGTATATCCACCAACTCTGGGAAGTGTAGCGAACGACTCTGATAAACCGGTTCACTCAAAGGCATCAGGTGACCACAATTGAGGTTTCCGCAATTGTAACCTAAGCTTCGAAACCCCTAAGATCAAGCTTGGTTCTGGGCTACACCAGCGCAGCGTGAAGGATATGTTACGCAGCCATGATCGATCATGGCGATGGTCCGAGATGGGAAGATCAGACGCCGCCACCCTAATGAAGGCTATGGAAACTAGTGTAGATGTTACCGTAGCATATTCTTGTATAAAAAGAGGAATTCAATAAAATAAGTCGGCGGCCAGAAGCCGTAGTGACACTAAATCCCCACAACTAGCTTCTCAACTCCAATCTTAGGTTAACAGGAACCTAACAGAGCGCTTCAACGGCCTGATCACCCGCACTGAAGCCTCTAAATCCTGCTCGGTTCACAACTAACCGACTCTCCTTGCCTCTCGCCCTCAAGTTGCTACCGACACCCAAAGAAAGGATTTGGAGACTACGATTCCTAGTACGGACACCCACATAACCTGCTAGGAGACCCAAGTTGTCTTTACCATAGTCTACCAACAAAAAATCTGTTACATGGTGGAGAAGCATGACGAACTGCCTTCCCCTCTCAAATTCAGCTGAAAACCTTATTCGGTCATACCGAAACTCTTGCGCAAACCGAGATCCGCTCAGGTAGCTACTCGGAAACCTTTTCTCTCATTTCGGAAACAGACTTCACGAAACCGAGAATGATGCCGGTCGAACGCTCTCCAACGCGAGGCCGCTCACCTGTGATCCAGACTCATAGTCAGGGTCCTGCGGAGGACGTCGAAGTCCCTCCTGCAACACGCCCAAGGCGTTGAGGGACCACTTCCGTCAAACCGGAAGCCCCTAACTTGGCCACGATGGCCTCTGAAGTGGCAGCGTTAAAAGAAGACATTGCCCGCTCGACTGCTGCAATGCAGTTGGCAACTCAAAATCTTACGGAACAGCTTCATAGGCTTTCCGAACGTCAGACAGCGGCGGATGAGCACCTCGCACGAGCCTTAGAAGCCCTAGCGCATCGCCCGCTGCCTGAACAACCTCTCATAGCATGAGCTACAAGAGAACGGTCCGCAACCCCGTGGGAAACGTCGGACACACCAAGGGAGCATACCGAACCAAGTTTTTCAGGTCCGGTGCCTCCAATCCAAGTGCCAGCGGCCCCGTGGGCCAGCGACACCAAGGTTGATTCCTTGAAAGCAAAGGACGTACCCGAGTTTACGGGCAAAAGAAACCAAGACGTTGAAGAATGGCTCAACAAAGTCCAACTTCTTCAAAACGTTAGCGCAATGTTGGATGCCAGGATGGTACAGCTCCTACCAGCCATGATAGCCGAGAAAACCCCTGCTGACGCTTGGTTTTACACTCTGGAAGCCCAGGAAACTCGCTCGTGGACCTGGAAAAGGTGGAAAGAAGAACTGCTTCGAGAGTTCCAAGATCCCCTAACTGAGTCCAAGCGCAAAACCGAATATGTGCGCTGCCACGCGAACCCCAAAGAATTTTGCAGCTTTCTTGCGTTCATTGACCACAAAACTCATCTCCGGCGCCTCGCATACGGCGACTGGGCAAACATAGAATGTCCCGCTGACCAGCATTTTGACCTAATAGTCAAACAATTGCCCAGCGACATCCAAATCATGGTCAAATCCTGTAACGTCACGAACCTGACCAAATTAAAAGACTTCCTGCGCCTTTATTTCGGCTCTGATGACACCAGAAAACGAGACCCTTGCTACAGCGGTGCTGCTGAAGCTCAGAAGAAGTCACAAAAGACCGGAACCGACAAAGGCCCTAAGCAGACGGCTCTGCATAAAACCGGAAACCCCGAAAAGGGTCGCGATGGTCCTCAGAAGATGGTTCCGGACCCCAACAAGGAACCACCGGCACCCTGCAAATTCTGTCAGAAAAAGCATTGGAATGTTTTCTGCTGGCAGAACCCGAACCGAAAAGATCCTGAAGATGGAAAGAAGGGACCATATGGAGCACCCATGCCCGCAGGTTGGAAACCCAAACAGGAGTCCAAGAAGTCATACATAGTGGAGCTGGACTCGACGTCCGCTACCACCGAGACTCTTTTTTCGGCTTCGGAACTGGAAAGGACAGCCGCCGCTAATCAAGGATTCCACACCATCGGATTCTTTCATTCACCCGAGCACTCGGAATCAACAATTTTGATGACCGCACCTCTTTCCAAGGTCACGGTGACCAAGGAAGAGGACCCCCGCATGCCCACGCAGGGCTGGGACCAAGTCTGGGACAACATAGCCATCATCTGGGGCACCCCGCAAGTGGCTCTGATGATGGGCAACAACCCCCGCGCGCTCAGCTTCTTCGCCAAAGAACCGAAGCGAGGCACCGGGCACCTTGGGAACGACCCCTATGCAGTCGCGTGGAGTTCCCACCACCTCTACATTGCTGCCGCAGCCGAAGCTGACAAGGATTGAATCCTGTGAAAAGTCCGAGAAGACGGTACCCCTCGTTTGATCCTCCTTGCCTGGATAAGGCTCAACGAGTGTGAGAAATTCTTGATGTGGAGCTCCGAAGATCCTGTTATCTTTGATTCTTACGCCAACCTGCAACTGGTGGCATTTCTCCTGACAGGCAATATCGTTCGCTCAGACTATTATTATCGTCACGGAAACCCCAAATTTCTGCACGTTAAAGACCATCCACGTCTCCAAAGACACAAAGAGAGCGAACGGACGCGTATAGTCATGCTGGCTATCGAACAAGTTGCTCGCCAGAATAAAACAACAAAACCACAAAACGACAAATCTAGAGAGCACTTTGAGAGTGCGATCAAGGCTACGGAAGCAACAAGTAACGACATCGCGCCCCATTTTGAGGTCGCAGTGCCTTCCATCAACGCCTTCTACTTGGTAGATTTAGGCAATGTACTCAAAAGCCAGACCAAGACCCAAACGCAGCCTTGCTGGATGCTAGCCGTCATCGCTCAGCTCTGGGCACCTGTGGTACTAGACACAGGAGCCTGCGAGTCTCTGGTTTCCGACACATACCAGGGCCTTCTGTTCTCCGAAACCGATTTGCAGGATGCGGAAACGATGGCTTTCAAAGGCATTGGTGGATGTATCTCATCTACCAAGACAGTATGCCTCGAAACTTCCCTCAGAGGCCGCGGAGGAGAATACCTGACTTTCTGCGCCTATTTCCGAGTCATTGCATATGGGAAACCTCTCATCATCCTAGCCAACGATGTTCTGGGACATTTGAAACTCCAAACCTTGGTTCAGGAACCCCCGTTACCCAGTTTCGCGGTGATGCTCAAGAATCCGGACATCCTTATCCCTTGCTCCATAACAGATGAGCTGGACACCAATCACATGCGCAGCACGCCATACAAGACCAAGCAGGGTGAATTCATGAAGGATGTGTCAATGCCACGGCTGACCAAAGCCAAAGCTCAGAAGTCTAGATTAACCATGTTAATCACGGGACAGACACGCGTGGCAGCCCAAACTTTTCTCATCGAAAACCCTCTTGAGGCCACCGCTGCTAGCTCAACGGTCCCGTTAGGCCTCAAACTGTCCACCGCGACCCATAATTCGGTTGCGGACCCTGAAGAAAACATTTCCAAAGAAGAATGGCAGACACTTTGGAACAAATGGAACCTCGACTCTACGGAGAGGGCTCCAGGGGCCTTCGAAGCCCAATTAAAAGACACGGAATGTTTCCACGTTGATCTCAAGCGACCCAAACCCGTGGTCTGGGCCCTAATCAACATTCTACGACACTTCCATCAAGCCTTCAGCTATGAGGGTCATCTCATAGGGAACTACACCAAGATTCCTTATGCGCCTCGATTTATCTTGGCTCCGCCACCCCTTTCGAGGCCACGGTCGTACTCTCCGTTGGAGCGGACAGCCCTCGAGACAGAGCGAGACACCATGATGGGGCTTCAGAGGTGGAAACGTACCACCGAAGTAACCTTTGCCAGTGATCCTGTTATCATTCACTATGCAGACAAACCCCCGCGCGTAGCCTTCGACTATCGCCGAGCCAACGACTGCATGGCCTGGGATCCATATCCCTTTCCCATCATGCTCGACATCCTGAACTGGATCGTCGCAGTCCCATTCCGATACATATCGGGAGGTGACGCAAACAAAGGATTCTACCAAATCGCCATCACCGATGCATCGGTACGCAAATGGCTCGCGCTCAGACTCCATGATGGCATCTACAAACCACTCTTTATGCCCTTCGGACCCAAGACTGCCCCCTCGCACTTCTGTCGGGTGATGGACGACACCTTGGGTCCCTCCAAATGGCGAAATATCAACAACTTCATCGACGATATCCACACACGAGCGGAGACAGCCGTGGAAGCCCTAGACGCCATCGCGGACTGGCTCGACTGCTTTTCCAGAGCCAAACTCACCCTAAGACTCGACAAGTGTCAATGGCTCTTTCACCAGCTCACAGCCCTCGGTGTCGTTGCCTCCTCTCAGGGTCTCGCTACTGATCCAGACAAGGTCGCAACCATAGTCGATTGGCCACGACCCAAATTCATAGGTGACCTATGGTCATTCGTGGGTCTCCTAGGGTTCTACGCCCAATTCATTTCTCGCTACGGGGAACTTGTCCAACCCCTGCAAGACGCTATCCAAGAGGGCGTTCGCGAATACTGAGACCTTAAAAAGGGTCGCGCTGACCCGAAGAAAGGTGCTGAAAAGCTCAATTCACCATCCATGCTCGACACGGCGGTGGCCCCTACAATCACAGCCACCGGAGCCCGATTTGAGGTTTCACAACATCCGAAATCTAGCTCCTCAGACCTACCGGGGTCAATCTATGCCAATCATCACTGGCGGACTTACCCATTGACCCCTTTTGTGTCGGACGCCTTGCTCGCAAGCGCCCTGACCAAGGTCTGCGCAGATTTATCGCGAAGCATGAAGTTTCATGGACCGATTCCCGAAACTCTGCCTTCGCAGCCGCCAAGCAGGCTCTGACAACAGCTCCAGTGCTCGCGGCACCCAGAAAAGGGTTCCCCTACACCCTTCACAGTGACGCTTCCTACACAGCATTTAATGTCACGCTCGAACAGTTACAGCCGGATGCTTCTAAACACCTGCTGTGCTACCATTCCCGAGGCACCACCACCTCGGAAAAGAAGGCCCCCCCCGTCGAACTCGAGGCCGGATGCCTGATTTGGGGCCTCGGAAAACTCCGCCCATACCTCGAAGGCCTGCCTTTCACGGTCATTACTGATCACCGAGCTCTTTTGTGGCTCACTAAATACAAAGGCAAGAACCGTAAGCTTCTCCGCTGGGCCCTCGATCTTAGTTACTGGTCCGAATGGATGACAATCGTTCACAAACCAGGACGTTTTCACATTGTCGCTGATACACTTTCACGGCTACTAGGAGCGGAAACCCTACTCTGCTCCACCGCGACCCAAATATGGGTGTCGAAACGCGGAAGATGACGGCTGCGCACCACACCAGCTGCTCTCGCACCTTCCTCGACACTGGCAGATGCCGTCTTTCGTCTGGCCTTACAGCCTGCACTCATTGCCGCCATCCGCGCTGGCCTCACCGGCCAGCTCCACCCCATAGCCCAACAGGCCCGCATGCTCCTATGGGAGACCAGCCCCGACACCTACACTACAGCTGACGCGCGCTTTCATCAGGACTGGCAACGTGCAGATAACCTGCTGTGGCACCGTTTTTCAGTCTCCGAAGACCTTTGGTGCCTCTACGTGCCCCCTGCTTGCACCCCCGAGGTGCGCAAGCTTTTTCATGAGGGGGGAGGACACTTCGGATTCAAAAGAACCTACGCTAGAGCTGCAGCACAAGTCTGGTGGCCGAAAATGGCATAAGATTTCAGAAAACATTGCGCAGGATGTGAAACCTGCCAATGCTCAAAAAGGGTACCGCAACTGATTCCGGGGTTGTTGAAACCCATACCACCAGCTCCGGGACGCTGGACAGTCATCACGACTGACTTCGTAACCAAGCTCCCACTTACTTCCAGAGGGTACGATGCCTTTTGGCTAATAGCTTGTAAATGCTCAAAGAGGATCCACGTATGGCCCCTCAAGAGCACTGCGACAGCTATTCAGGTCGCAGAACTATTTATAGAACGCTATGTCCCATTGCACAGCATCCCGGAAACTATCATCTCAGACCATGACCCCAAATTTACGAGTTGATTTTGGCAGGAGGTCTGCAAAAACCTAAAGATTAATCAAGAGCTCACCACAGCCTACCACCCTCAAGGTGATGGACAATCAGAGAGAGACAACGCAATGGTCTTGCAGGTCCTTACCACAATGGTCAACACCCGATTAGATGACTGGGACACCTTTCTTCCAGTTGCAGAATTCATTATCAACGATACGGTACACGAGGCGACAAAAATGACGCAGTTCAAGATGGACCTAGGCTATGAGCCCCACAATCCACTGGCGGACATCGTTGAAAGGCCGTCAGAAACCAGAAATGCAGACACGGAAGAGCTCTGTAAACATCTCAGAGACCTAAACATCCTTATCCGGGATCTGATGATCGAGGCCCAGGACTCGCAGAAAAGATATTATGATTTATTGCGACGACATCTGGAGTTCCGGAGAGGAGATAAGGTGCTTCTGAGCACAAAAAACCTAGCAGGGTATGAGTCCAAGATCGCTCCGAAATGGCTGGGACCAGTCACAGTGACTGACTGCAACCCTCTCCGCGACAACTATGAGCTAAAACTGCCAGACAAGATGAGATGACTTCACCCATGGTTTCACATATCGAAATTACATCTGTACCAGAAGCCTGTTGATGCCGAAACTGAGGAAAGGATTGCGGAAGCACAAATGGAGGATTCCGATGCTTCAAAAGGTGAGTTCGAAGTGGAAGCGATAGTAGACCATCGAACCAGGCACGGAAAGTGTCAATTTTGAATACGTTGGGCCGGATACCCACCCCATGAGGATACCTGGGAACCAGAGGAAGCCCTAACAGAGGCTTCTGAAGCCTTAGAAGAGTACTGGAGATCCAGAGCTCCCACTAGCACACTAGTAGAGGACTCCTTGGTAGTCAGCTTTGCAGGCAATGCCCCGGCTTATGCTTCTGACCACCAATGCTTCACGATTTATCCGGACAATAGCTCACGTGATAATCACGCCCTCTCACCAGAAAGAAAACCAGTTTCGCGTGGCTTACCTCACCAGTTGAGAATGCCACACCAAGCCTCCCGATCACGCTTACGCACATCCGAGCTGTCAAAATCAGCCGGCGATGACCTTAAAAGGACGCCCCTGCACGCTCCCCCTCTTTTTTCTTCTTCAACTACCTACGACCTATCTCCCTTACAGACCTACTCTGCTTCGCAAACCTTGTCTATCGACACCGAGACAAAAGCTTTCGTTTCCAACACCATGACCACCGATATCCGAGGACAACAAGGAGTCAGCATCCTCTCTACCCTTGAGGAAGGCTATCCCTGGTCAGAAGTAAGCGACGCCTTCGCTGCCGAGAACTCTATCAAGCGGCTCGGAGCAGCTATGGCCACCTGGGTCGAAGTTTGGATTCGTGAGCTGTTCGAAGACCCAAACAAACCCCTTGAACACTATCGTGGTGAAGATTGGGTGGTTGACGGGTCTTCGAAGCCATACGCCACGAGCCAGCCCCTCACGATGCATATCGCGGAGCCCTACAGTAGGGCTTCCGACGGCAGTCAAGCAGCTGTCGGTATCATCGCCGACGCAAAAAAGATCGGGAAGAGATTACGGGACGTACCCTGCGCCGCCTGGCTTGACGCTGGGGTCCCTCAACATGCGGCCGGAAACCCCAAAACGGCCTGCTTCACCCTCTGGCCCGATCGCGAGGCCCACGATTTCGTGGACATAGCCATCGAAGCCACAAGAGCAGTGTTGTTAAAGCTAGCCAACACAGCTGAAACCACAGAAGAGCAGCTCCGTCCCAAACATCGGGAGCACGCCTATTACCACTTTCGAGCAGTTAACTTGAAAAGGGCCGCAGAGACGTTCACAGCCCTCTACGTAACCCGAGCCAATGGTTCCAGGACACCTGGAACCCCGGCTCCGGAAGCCACTGACCAAATTTGGTTCTGCGCGAACGTCATGGGGCACGCTACCATAATCTGGACAATCAACGAAGACAGCCTTGAAGCTGACGACGACTATCCAGTTGCATCATGGTAGAAGCGAGGTTCGGGCACTCACAGACAAGTCGCCGAACCTTCTTTTTCGAAGGGGGGATGTAGCGAACGACTCTGATAAACTGGTTCACTCAAAGGCATCAGGTGACCATGATTGAGGTTTCCACAATTGTAACCTAAGCTTCGAAACCCCTAAGATCAAGCTCGGTTCTGGGCTACACCAGCGCAGCATGAAGGATACGTTACGCAGCCATGATCGATCATGGCGATGGTCTGAGATGGGAAGATCGGACGCCGCCACCCTAATGAAGGCTACGGAAACTAGTGTAGATGTTACCATAGCATATTCTTGTATAAAAAGAGGAATTCAATAAAATAAGTCGGCGGCCAGAAGCCGTAGCGACACTAAATCCCCACAACTAGCTTCTCAACTCCAATCTTAGGTTAACAGGAACCTAACAGAGCGCTTCAACGGCCTGATCACCCGCACTGAAGCCTCTAAATCCTGCTCGGTTCACAACTAACCGACTCTCCTTGCCTCTCGCCCTCAAGTCGCTACCGACGCCCAAAGAAAGGATTTGGAGACTACGATTCCTAGTACGGACACCCACACAACCTGCTAGGAGACCCAAGTTGTCTTTACCGTAGTCTACCAACAAAAAATCCGTTACAGAAGCCTCTCTCCAAACTCACTGAGGCTGAGAAGACTGAGCTCAGAAAGAAGGGAGCCTGTTTCAGGTGCAGAAAGCCAGGCCATATTGCCCCCCTATGCCCCTTGAAGACCAAGCAGCAGGGAAATGGCAAGCAGACTCAGTAGAAGATGGAGGTTCTGCCTCTACTGGGGAAGATATCAAGAACCACCACCCTGACACCCACCACCTGGTACACTCTCCTGTTATTCAACCCTTGGACCTATTGGACCCACCTGAAACCACCCCTGAGACTTTAACTATCCATGGACTTTACCTGGAACCCCAGAGAAACCCAGAATCCCAGAGAACCCCAGAAACCCAGAGAATCCCAGAACCCCAGAGAACCCCAGAATCCCAGAGAACCCCAGAACCCCAGAGAACCCAAGAGCCCCAGAGAACCCCAGAACCCCAGAGAACCCAAGAACCCCAGAGAACCCCAGAACCCCAGAGAACCCTAGAACCCCAGGAAACCCAGGAACCCCAGAGAACCCCAGAACCCCAGACCACCCAGGCCACCTACCAAGAAAGCAAGATCCATGTAGTAGAGGTGGCTCCATACTCTTTAAGTACCCCCAAAGGGCCAAGGATTCCCCAGAGTCACTTGCTGACTGTGCAAGGTATAATCCAAGGAATCCCAGTAACCATTCTCCTGGATAATGGGGCAAACCAGCTCTATGTGTCACAGTCCTTTGTCAAGAAGGCACAACTGGTGACTCATTCTCTCCCTGGAGCAGAAATCTCTATGGCTGATGACAGAAAGCACCAAGAAATAGGCTTTGTCAAAGGTCTTCAGTACACAGTAGGAACCTACACAGAACAGTCAGACTTTATAGTAGCCCCAATCAAGTTTGACTTGATCTTGGGTATACCTTGGTTTGCCTGGAGGAATCCCGGTATCAACTACAACAAGAACACTGTGACCTTCACTACTTCCCAGTACCCCAGAGTCAGATGGTTTGTTAAGCAGGCCAGCTCTTCCAGCAAATCCCAGAAGTCCAATCTTATCACCATGGTATCAGCAAAGATGTTCGCCAGAACACTGAAGAAGAGGACAGCAACAGCTTTTGCTGTGTATCTCAAGAACCCTCAAGATACCAGCACCCCTCCAGACACCATGGATTCCAAAGTCACCAAGCTTCTTGAAAACTATCAAGATGTCTTTGCTGAAGAGCTTCCCCCAGGACTTCCCCCTGAGAGATCAGTAGATCACAGAATTGAACTCAGTGACCCCAACCAGACCCCCTGGAGACCAACCTACCACCTCTCTTCTTTGGAGTTAGAAGAACTGAGGAAGCAGCTTTCAGAGCTTCTGGAGGCAGGCCACATCAGACCATCCAAGAGCCCATTTGGAGCACCTATCCTCTTTGTTAAGAAGAAAGAAGGTTTTTGGAGGATGTGTGTGGACTACAGGGCTCTGAATAAAATCACCATCAAGAACAGTTATCCCCTCCCTAGGGTTGATGAGCTGATGGATAGGCTGAATGGAGCCCAGGTGTTTACCAAGCTAGATCTGAAGTCAGGCTATTACCAGATCAGAGTCCACCCAGAAGACATCCCCAAGACAGCCTTCAGAACCAGATATGGTCACTTTGAGTTCCTGGTCATGTCCTTTGGAATGACCAATGCCCCAGCCACTTTCATGACTTTGATGAATGATGTCCTTAGACCCTTCTTGGACATCTTTGTTATTGTCTACCTAGATGACATCCTCATCTACTCCAAGACCCCAGAAGATCACGTGCACCACCTCAAGCAGGTTCTGCAAACCCTCAGGCAGAACAAGCTGTATGCCAACCCCAGCAAGTGCCAGTTCCTCAAGCAAGAAGTAGAGTTTCTTGGCCATGTAGTCTCACATGAAGGGGTCAAGCTTGACCCCAAGAAAGTGCAGACTGTTCAAGAATGGCCCACCCCCAAGAGTGTCACTGAAGTCAGACAGTTCATGCGCCTGGTGAACTACTTCCATAGCTTTCTGAAGGACCTGGCAGAGCAAGCTGCACCATTGTCAGACCTGTTGAGAAATGACAAGCCCTGGACCTGGTCTGAACCTCAGGAGAAAGCTTTTCAGCAGCTGAAGGATATGGTCACCAAAGCCCCTGTACTTAGACCCTTTGACCCAGCCTTGCCTACCACTGTCTTCCCTGATGCCTCAGGCTATGCAGTTGGTGCATGGCTTGGACAGGATGATGGGAAAGGCAGGAGACCAGTTGCCTACCACTCCAGGAAGATGGCCCCAGCAGAGACCAGATATGACACCAGAGAACAAGAGCTGTTAGCCATCCATGATGCCCTCAGAGTTTGGAGGCCCTACCTGGAAGGAACCCCCTTCAAAGTTATCTCAGACCACCAGTCCCTCAAGTGGCTACAGAACCAGCCCTTCTTGACCAGAAGACAAGCCAGATGGGTCGTGAATTTCCAATCTTTTGACTTTGAGATTGGCTATGGCCCAGGAAGACTCCACACAGTGGCAGACATCCTGTCTAGAAGACCAGACCTGGCCCCAAGATGCATCAAGTGCAAGGCCTTGGTGACAGCAGAGTTGAATGCTGTGACCCACACCACCAGCACCCTTCAAGAGAGATTGAAGACCAGTACCACAGAAGACCCAGAACTTCAAGAGCTCATCCAAGCTTTCGATGACCCCAGGAGACCAGAAGACCAGCAACAAAGGCTCAAATACCTCAGCCATCAAGATGGGTTACTCTATTTCCAGGACAGGATCTTTGTTCCTAGTGACCCAGACCTAAGGTTGAGCCTACTCCAAGAAACCCATGACACTCAGTATGCTGGACACTTTGGCATCACCAAGACCCATGATGCCCTAGCAAGGCATTACTACTGGCCCAGGATGTACAAGGACATTAAGAAGTATGTCAAGTCTTGTGATTCCTGCCAGAGAAGCAAACCTAGTCAGCAACCACCAGCAGGCCTGCTGCAGCCCCTCCCAGTACCTAAGACCAGATGGAGCCAGATTTCCATTGACCTGATCCCTGACCTACCTATGACTTCCTCTGATCACAATGCCATCTTTGTCATTGTTGACAGATTGTCAAAGAGAGGCCACTTCATCCCTACCACCAGCAGAGCCTCAGCCAAGAACCTGGCCCTGCTCTTCTTAAAGCACATCTTCAAGCGCCATGGCCTCCCAGAAGTGATTGTATCAGACAGAGACACCAAGTTCACCAGTTCATTCTGGTCCAACTTGATGCAACTCTTAGGCTGCAACACCCTCCTAGCCACTGCAAGGCACCAGCAGACCAATGGACAGGCAGAGAGAACCATCAAGACTTTGAAGATCTACCTCAGAGCTTTCCTGCAGTACAACATGAAGAATTGGGAAGATCTTCTCCCCTTTGCTGAGTTTGCCTACAACAGCAGCATCTCAGAAACCACACGCTTTACCCCATTCTACTTGGAGAATGGCCAGCATCCCAGGACCCCAGCAACACCACCAGGAGAAAGCAATGATCCTGAAGCAACAGACTTCCACCAGTATATTCAGCAACTGCTTCAAGTAGCCAAGGATAACATGATACTGGCCCAAGAAAGACAAGTTCAGCATGCCAACAAGTCTCTCAGCAAGGCCCCAAGCTACCCCCTAGGCTCCAAAGTTTGGCTATCTAGAGAAGGTATCACCCCAGAAGAAGAAGCCCAGAGGCCAGCCCAGAAACTTCTTCACCCCTGGCTTGGACCTTACAGAATCAAGGCCAAGGATGAATTTCAGAATTACACCCTGGAGCTCCCCAGCACCATGAAGATTCATCCAGTGTTCCATGTGAGACTCCTCAAGCCTTACTTGGACCCCACAGAGGACTTCCCTACCAGACCAGTACCCCCTGAGCCTGAGTCCATTATCCAGCAAGGAGAAGAGATTTGGGAAGTTGAGAAGATTCTTGACCACAAGACCAGAAGGAAGAAGAATCTCTACCTCATCAAGTGGAAAGGCTATCCCTCCTGTCAGAACACCTGAGAACCAGAAGAAAACCTCCTACCCCATGGCAGAGAAATCTTGAAGGAGTTCCTAGCTCAGAAGGGAACTTAATCTTAAAGTGGGGGAGTGTGACAGAATTCTTCTGTCAGTGCTATAGTTATACTGGTTAGATGTGGTTCCAAACTATTGAACTTAGCGCTTGGAACACTGATTTCCCGTGTAGAAATCACTTCTGAAAGGCCTAGTAATGCCTGTGGCCGCTAGTAAGACTTCTGGGTGCAGTAACTTGTGGGATAACACGCTTGTATTAATCCAGAGATGTTCAAAAGCCCCCTTTATATAACCCAGTACATTCTCCAGCCTCCCTCCGCCTTTGTTTACTGTTTACATGCTTCAGCCCACTTGTTTACATGCTCAGCCATGCTCAGCAGTGCTCAGCATCTTCAGCCATGCCTTGGCAAACATTACCTGAAGATCTAGATCATCACAAACCTTCCAGACCTTCTAAGAGTGCTTACATGATGATTTACCCCTTTAAATCATTCCCACACGCGTCTGTGGTCATTCTTGTCTGATGAAGTGGTGCCGCACATCAATGTGTTTGGTCCTTGCATGATGTGTTGGGTTGTTGGCAAGTGCTATGGCGCCCTGATTGTCACCATACAACGTTGTAGGAACACTTTGCTGATATCCTAGCTCGCCTAGAAGTGTTCTGAACCAGATAACTTCCTTGGTAGCTTGACAAAGAGCCATGTACTCTGACTCTGTTGATGATAGAGCAATTGTAGGTTGCCTCTTGCTTTGCCAGCTGACTGTGCTGCTGCCAATCTTGACTAAGAAGCCAGTGGTAGACTTCCTGAAGTCCAAATCACCGCCCCAATCTGCATCAGAGTATGCAGACAGCTCCCACTTGCTCTGAATGCCACCCAGTTGAAGTCCTAGGTCTGTGGAGCCATTCAGGTACCGCATGATCCATTTGACTGCTATCCAGTGCTGATGTCCAGGGTTGGAAAGGTACTGGCTAACTGATCCAACTGCTGCTGCTATGTCTGGTCAGGTGCCCAGCATTGCATAAATGAGACTTCCAACAGCACTTCTGAAAGGAACCCCATTCATTTCTTGCTGTTCTGCCTCAGTTTGTGGTGACATGGCCTTGGTGAGCTTCTGGCCATTCTCTAGTGGTGTGGCAACTGGTTTGCTGTTACTCATATTGAATTTCTTCAATGTTTGACTGAGGTACCGCTGTTGGGAGAGCCAGATTGACCTGTTGGCTCTGTCCCTGACCACTTGAATGCCGAGAAAATGCTCTAACTGGCCCATATCAGCCATCTTGAACCGCTTCTTGAGTTCTTCTTTGAGTTTTAACAAGTCCTGGTCATCCTTTGATGCCAGAATAAGATCATCCACATACAGGATAAGGTGGATGCCCATCTTCTTGTTGATGTACAGCCCGTGGTCTGATTCACACCTTTCAAAGCCAAGTTCTTTGAGTTGCCCATCAATGACTTTGTTCCAGGCTCTTGGAGCTTGCTTTAGCCCGTACAAACTCTTCTTCAGCTTGCAGACAAGCCCATTTGCCATGGTGAAGCTTTCTGGTTGGTCCATGTAGATGTCCTCCTCAATGGTCCCATTCAAGAATGCTGTTTTGACATCCATTTGGTGAATCTCCATGTCCTTCATGGCTGCTAGTGTCAGGACCGTCCTGATGGTTGCAAACTTGACTACTGGGGCAAATGTCTCCTTGTAGTCCATTCCTTCAACTTGGGAGTATCCTTTGGCTACCAGTCTGGCCTTGTAGCGCTCTACAGAGCCATCTGACTTGAGTTTCAGCTTGAAAACCCACTTGCAGCCCACTGTGGATCTTCCTGGTGGTAGTTTGACTAAGTCCCATGTCTGATTCTCCATCAGAGAGTCATATTCTGCTTTGACAGCTGCCTCCCACTGTTTGGCATCATGTCTGGTCCTAGCTTCAGCCAGAGTGCTGGGTTCTTCCTGTGGAACTTCCCCAATGGTGAAGGCAAAAGCCAGATTTGACTGAGTTGGCTGTGCAATCCACCACTCTCCCGGTGGTTTGTGAAATCTGGCACACTTCCTGCTGAGTTCTGGCACTTCCTCAGCATCCTGGAAGTCGTCCCCATCATCTTCTGATGCTGAAGAGTTGTCTGGAGTGATGCTAGATGGTCTCTGAGTCTCTTGAACCGTCCCTAGCCCTTCTTGGTCATCCAAGAACAAAGGCTCCCCTCCCAGAGGCATCTGTAGCTCTTGGTCTTGCTGTGGTACACTCTGCAGTCGCTGCTGAGTGCTCCACATCAAATTTTCATCAAAGATGACGTCCCTTGACAGGACAACTTGGTTCATTTCAGGTACCCACAGTCTGTAGGCCTTACTCTGAGTGCTGTAGCCGACCATGACTGCCTTCTTGGCCTTCTCATCAAGTTTTGACCGCTTTTCTTTTGGAATATGAGTGTAGGCCACACAGCCAAACACTCTGAGGTGCTGGAGATCTGGTTTACCGCCTGTAAACTCTTGAAATGGTGTTGATTGGTTGCTGAGTGCTGCAGTGGGGCTCCTGTTCCTGAGATAGACCGCTGTCATGATTGCCTCACCCCAGAACTTGTAGCTGAGTCCACTGTGGTGCAGCATGCACCTTCCCATTTCCACCAGCGTCCTGTTCATCCTCTCAGCAACACCATTCTGCTTTGGTGTGTAGGGGGTGCTGAATTGCTGCTGAATTCCCTTCAGTTTGCAGAATTTCTTGAATTCTTCGCCCACATACTCTCCCCCATTGTCTGATCTGAGAGTTTTGATCTTCTGCCCCGTGAAGTTGGTTGCCCAGGCCTCAAACTCCTTGAATTTGCTGAGAACCTCACTCTTCTCCTTCAGAAGATAAACTGCCATCATCCTTGACTTGTCATCAATGAATGTGACAAAGTACTTTGCCCCACCATGACTTGGTGTCTTCATGGGCCCACACACATCACTGTGAACCACCCCCAGCAGTAGAGCCGCTCTAGCTGCTTCTCCCTTTGGAAAGGGACGCCTGGTGATCTTTCCAATGGCACAGGCTTCACATGGTGATGTTTCTGTGTGATTCTTGACCTCCAGACCGCTTCCCAGCTGGTTCCTAGCCAAGATTTTGATGCTGTTGATGTTCAGGTGTCCTAACCTGCGATGCCAGAGGTCCAAACTCATTCCAGAGGCTATGTTTGCATGTTCTCTTGCATGAAACATGTATAGACCGCCCCCTAGAGTTCCCTGGATTGCTTCCTGGCCGTCTGAAGTCTTGATACAGCATCCCTTGCTGCCAAACTCAACTTTGGCACCGTTTTCAGTGGCTCTTCTTACTGAAAACAAGTTCTTTTCAAGCTTGGGAACAAACCACACGTCTCTGAGGGTACAGAATCGGTTTCTGCCTGTCTCAAGTGTGATCTGGCCCTTCCCTATTGCCTGAACTGTTCTGTTGTCCGCCAGATGGACTTGAATTGGTGACATCTCCATGTAATTGGTCATCCAATCCTTCCTGTGTGACATGTGCTGTGAAGCACCCGAGTCCACAATCCACCAGACTGCTCCCAGAGAGGTTTTGGTGTCATCTCCCGATTGAGCAAAGAATAGGAACTCATTCTGAGTTGCCTGACTGGTGCTGGCTTGATTGGCTTGTTGTTTGGTGTCCGCCAGAAACTTCCTGCAGTCCTTCTTGAAGTGACCTTTCTTGTTGCAATAGAAGCACTTCCCTGCTATCTTCTTGGTCCCACCATGCTTGCCAACCTTCTGCCTATTGAAACTTAGCGCTTGGAACACTGATTTCCCGTGTAGAAATCACTTCTGAAAGACCTAGTAATGCCTGTGGCCGCTAGTAAGACTTCTGGGTGCAGTAACTTGTGGGATAACACGCTTGTATTAATCCAGAGATGTTCAAAAGTCCCCTTTATATAACCCAGTACATTCTCCAGCCTCCCTCCACCTTTGTTTACTGTTTACATGCTTCAGCCCACTTGTTTACATGCTCAGCCGTGCTCAGCAGTGCTCAGCAGCTTCAGCCATGCCTTGGCAAACATTACCTGAAGATCTAGATCATCACAAACCTTCCAGACCTTCTAAGAGTGCTTACATGATGATTTACCCCTTTAAATCATTCCCACACGCGTCTGTGGTCATTCTGATTACTCTAAGTCCAATTCCCCACGTTGTAACTTAGCCAAATCAGATGTGAACTGTCTAATGACATCCCAGCATGATCTCACATGATTTATAGATCATATAGCGTGGTTTAAGCCTGAATCTCAACACAAACTAGTGGTCACATGACTTTGCTGATGGTGTCAGCATTCATTTGACCAGAATTAGATAAATAAGCAGATTTAGCCATTTCTGGCTAAATGAGATAAGTATTCTGACACACTGGCATCTGCCCCTTTCAATCAAGTGGCACAGTGTATTTAGGATGACATGTATGAGTTCTGATTGGTTGCAAATGGTGCAATAGGCTGACAAATAGTTTAGGATGATGTGGGTGAGATCTGATTGGGTAGTTAGGATATAGCATTTGTCAGCCCCTTTGTCTATAAAAGGAGGACCTCTCTGAGGCCCCTCAAGGAAAAATAACAAGTAGTAACCAAGTCTTCCCTAGTTGACTGTTGTCTTCTTGTCCCTGCTAGCCTGTTACACTATGTCTGGCTGGTCTGGTGCCCAGCATTGCATAAATGAGACTTCCAACAGCACTTCTGAAAGGAACCCCGTTCATTTCTTGCTGTTCTGCCTCAGTTTGTGGTGACATGGCCTTGGTGAGCTTCTGGCCATTCTCTAGTGGTGTGGCAACTGGTTTGCTGTTACTCATATTGAATTTCTTCAATGTTTGACCGAGGTACCGCTGTTGGGAGAGCCAGATTGACCTGTTCGCTCTGTCCCTGACCACTTGAATGCCGAGAAAATGCTCTAACTGGCCCATATCAGCCATCTTGAACTGCTTCTTGAGTTCTTCTTTGAGTTTTAACAACTCCTGGTTGTCCTTTGATGCCAGAATAAGGTCATCCACATACAGGATAAGGTGGATGCCCATCTTCTTGTTGATGTACAGCCCGTGGTCTGATTCACACCTTTCAAAGCCAAGTTCTTTGAGTTGCCCATCAATGACTTTGTTCCAGGCTCTTGGAGCTTGCTTTAGCCCATACAAACTCTTCTTCAGCTTGCAGACAAGTCCATTTGCCGTGGCAAAGCTTTCTGGTTGGTCCATGTAGATGTCCTCCTCAATGGTCCCATTCAAGAATGCTGTTTTGACATCCATTTGGTGAATCTCCATGTCCTTCATGGCTGCTAGTGTCAGGACCGTCCTGATGGTTGCAAACTTGACTACTGGGGCAAATGTCTCCTTGTAGTCCATTCCTTCAACTTGGGAGTATCCTTTGGCTACCAGTCTGGCCTTGTAGCGCTCTACAGAGCCATCTGACTTGAGTTTCAGCTTGAAAACCCACTTGCAGCCCACTGTGGATCTTCCTGGTGGTAGTTTGACTAAGTCCCATGTCTGATTCTCCATCAGAGAGTCATATTCTGCTTTGACAGCTGCCTCCCACTGTTTGGCATCATGTCTGGTCCTAGCTTCGGCCAGAGTGCTGGGTTCTTCCTGTGGAACTTCCCCAATGGTGAAGGCAAAAGCCAGATTTGACTGAGTTGGCTTTGCAATCCACCACTCTCCCGGTGGTTTGTGAAATCTGGCACTCTTCCTGCTGAGTTCTGGCACTTCCTCAGCATCCTGGAAGTCGTCCCCATCATCTTCTGATGCTGAAGAGTTGTCTGGAGTGATGCTGGATGGTCTCTGAGTCTCTTCAACCGTCCCTAGCCCTTCTTGGTTGTCCAAGAATGAAGGCTCCCCTCCCAGAGGCATCTGTAGCTCTTGGTCTTGCTGTGGTACACTCTGCAGTCGCTGCTGAGTGCTCCACATCAAGTTTTCATCAAAGATGACATCCCTTGACATGACAACTTGGTTCATTTCAGGTACCCACAGTCTGTAGGCCTTACTCTGAGTGCTGTAGCCGACCATGACTGCCTTCTTGGCCTTCTCATCAAGTTTTGACCGCTTTTCCTTTGGAATATGAGTGTAGGCCATGCAGCCAAACACTCTGAGGTGCTGGAGATCTGGTTTACTGCCTGTAAACTCTTGAAATGGTGTTGATTGGTTGCTGAGTGCTGCAGTGGGGCTCCTGTTCCTGAGATAGACCACTGTCATGATTGCCTCGCCCCAGAACTTGTAGCTGAGTCCACTGTGGTGCAGCATGCACCTTCCCATTTCCACCAGCATCCTGTTCATCCTCTCAGCAACACCATTCTGCTTTGGTGTGTAGGGGGTGCTGAATTGCTGCTGAATTCCCTTCAGTTTGCAGAATTTCTTGAATTCCTCGCCCACATACTCTCCCCCATTGTCTGATCTGAGAGTTTTGATCTTCTGCCCCATGAAGTTGGTTGCCCAGGCCTCAAACTCCTTGAATTTGCTGAGAACCTCACTCTTCTCCTTCAGAAGATAAACTGCCATCATCCTTGACTTGTCATCAATGAATGTGACAAAGTACTTTGCCCCACCATGACTTGGTGTCTTCATGGGCCCACACACATCACTGTGAACCACCCCCAGCAGTAGAGCCGCTCTAGCTGCTTCTCCCTTTGGAAAGGGACGCCTGGTGATCTTTCCAATGGCACAGGCTTCACATGGTGATGTTTCTGTGTGATTCTTGACCTCCAGACCGCTTCCCAGCTGGTTCCTAGCCAAGATTTTGATGCTGTTGATGTTCAGGTGTCCTAACCTGCGATGCCAGAGGTCCAAACTCATTCCAGAGGCTATGTTTGCATGTTCTCTTGCATGAAACATGTATAGACCGCCCCCTAGAGTTCCCTGGATTGCTTCCTGGCCGTCTGAAGTCTTGATACAGCATCCCTTGCTGCCAAACTCAACTTTGGCACCGTTTTCAGTGGCTCTTCTTACTGAAAACAAGTTCTTTTCAAGCTTGGGAACAAACCACACATCTCTGAGGGTACAGAATCGGTTTCTGCCTGTCTCAAGTGTGATCTGGCCCTTCCCTATTGCCTGAACTGTTCTGTTGTCCGCCAGATGGACTTGAATTGGTGACATCTCCATGTAATTGGTCATCCAATCCTTCCTGTGTGACATGTGCTGTGAAGCACCCGAGTCCACAATCCACCAGACTGCTCCCAGAGAGGTTTTGGTGTCATCTCCCGATTGAGCAAAGAATAGGAACTCATTCTGAGTTGCCTGACTGGTGCTGGCTTGATTGGCTTGTTGTTTGGTGTCCGCCAGAAACTTCCTGCAGTCCTTCTTGAAGTGACCCTTCTTGTTGCAATAGAAGCACTTCCCTGCTATCTTCTTGGTCCCACCATGCTTGCCAACCTTCTGCCCGCCATCCCTGCTGAAAAAGGCCTTCCCTTTGCTATCTCCTTCACTCCCAGCTTCCTTCCTGCGTGTTTCTTCATGCAAAAGCCGTGATGTGAGGAATTCCAGCGTCAGAGAATCACTCCTGGCCTCCAAAGACACCACCAGCTGTTCATAACTCTCTGGTAGGCTGTAGAGTAGGGTGATGACTTGGTCTTCTTCACTGACTGGCGCCCCAATGGCCTCCAACTGCTGAGCCATTGTCCTGACCGTGTTTATGTGTCCCAACATGCCCCCAGTGCCGTCTTCCATCTTCAGAGTGAGGAATTTCCTCCTTAGATAGAGCCTACTGGCAATTCCCTTCCTTTGGTGGATGTCACTGAGCTTTAACCAGGCCTCCTTTGCAGTTACAGCGGTCTGTACATGCATGAGTTGGGCATCACTCAGTGACAGAGCAATTACTGCCATTGCCCGCTCATCCCTTCTCCTCCAATCCTTCTCAGAGGTTCCCTCCATGCTCTCATCCCCCTCAATCACACCCCACAGCCCCTTTTCCTTCAGCAACAGCATCATTTTGAACTTCCAGAGGTGGTAGTTCACACCATTGAACTTTTCCATCGTGAGTTTGGTGTCCAAGTCCATGTTTGACATGTCTGAGCTGATTTGGTGAGTGGATTTGTTGTTGGGGAAGAGGTGAAATCATTCTGGTATGGTAGGTGGTCCAAATATGAGGTTGGGAAGAAGA
Source organism: Spizellomyces punctatus DAOM BR117 (assembly GCF_000182565.1). Classification (NCBI taxonomy): domain Eukaryota; kingdom Fungi; phylum Chytridiomycota; class Chytridiomycetes; order Spizellomycetales; family Spizellomycetaceae; genus Spizellomyces; species Spizellomyces punctatus. The sequence continues at coordinate 59,588 of NW_015971561.1, forward strand.
TAGGTCCGTCAGGAAGATGGTGTGGCCATCAGAAAAGAGATTTGAAGCAGGAAAATATCAGTGACAGCTATCAGGGCTCATAACCTATTGAACTTAGCGCTTGGAACACTGATTTCCCGTGTAGAAATCACTTCTGAAAGGCCTAGTAATGCCTGTGGCCGCTAGTAAGACTTCTGGGTCCAGTAACTTGTGGGATAACACGCTTGTATTAATCCAGAGATGTTCAAAAGCCCCCTTTATATAACCCAGTACATTCTCCAGCCTCCCTCCGCCTTTGTTTACTGTTTACATGCTTCAGCCCACTTGTTTACATGCTCAGCCATGCTCAGCAGTGCTCAGCATCTTCAGCCATGCCTTGGCAAACATTACCTGAAGATCTAGATCATCACAAACCTTCCAGACCTTCTAAGAGTGCTTACATGATGATTTACCCCTTTAAATCATTCCCACACGCGTCTGTGGTCATTCTGATTACTCTAAGTCCAATTCCCCACGTTGTAACTTAGCCAAATCAGATGTGAACTGTCTAATGACATCCCAGCATGATCTCACATGATTTATAGATCATATAGCGTGGTTTAAGCCTGAATCTCAACATGAGGTAGGCAAATATTTGTGGGCCTCCCATATTTATAACCTTCTATAAGATATAAGATATATAAAATAAACAGCTTTTCTATAATATAACTAGAGTATAATATAGCTTAATCTACCTGGTCACCTGATAACACTAATATCTATAAGTAGCTCAAGTACAATACTATTATATGCACATTAGACAAGCCCAATTACCCTCCCTTTTTACAGTATTTGTTTCTAACAACAGAGAGAGGCAAGTTGCAGCAGGCAGACATACCCAAGAGGAACATTATAGCCTAACTCTAGCTTTCCTACTACTAGCTTTTTGTTAATCAAAACCTGGCCACATGAAGTCTGGACTAATTTCTCATGTGTTCACCACCAAAATCCACCTCACCTCTCACCCCCACAGGAATGTGGTGAAGAAAGAATTTTGGCTTCTGTTACACTATGGTGGAGTCCCATGTGGGTGTTGGTGGTTTCTCAAATTTACCATGAGACCATTGGTTTTTGAAATGCAATTAATTGGTGTGAGTAAGTATGATCTTTCTCTTGACAAATCTGCCATTATCCAGCATAGCTGCATGCACAAGCCACTCAGCTCATGTCTGCTGCCATTATGGAGAGAGGACATCAATGGTGATAGCTTTGTAGAAAGTGTAAATCTATTATGTGAAATGGAGCTTTGAAAACTGCGCTGTAAATCTATTCTAGAAAATGAAGGGTACCACTCTTTTCCAGCCTTTCGGTAGTTTATCTCCAAACCGGTGCTTATACCATTTCCATTGCTGGTCAGCAGCTACTCCCAAGTCTACGACTACCCAAACTATATTTAGGATGCACGTCAAATTACGCCATCTTGTCAGTGCACCGAAGCTGATATAGATGATCACTTCGAAAAGGTAATGAGGACAGGCAACATAATTAAACCATTCTCCACGCGGCAGGTTGTAGGAAGGTATTGATGAGACAGCGCCGGGCGATGGCGTCGCTGGACGTAGTGTTGCAAGATGAACATGTACTTTGTACTGCTGGACTGACGCCCAGACGAATAGTAGTAAAGCAAGTATGTGATGCATACATAAGTTTGCGGTAATGTGCAAGAGAATGCTTTGAGATTCTTGTACAGGGTTTTCAAGGATTAACCAAGAGTTGCGTTTTGGGATAAGCCATGATTGGTACTCACCCATACGACCCCAATCTTCAACAGCACTCCAGCCCTCAATACCAACCGCGATTGGTGTCACGAGGTAGTAAAGCAGTCCCACTACGTAGTGTGCTGCATGCATTCTCGCGCTGCTAGGTTTTGCAATAAAAGAGCACTCGTATAGTCGTCTGATCATTTGAATAATCATCATGAAGGAAGCGATAAAGACCTCTAATGGAGCTACATATGTGGAGTCCATTATGAATTCCAGGTGCGACTTTGGCAGGGACACAAAGAAAGACGCCAAAGAGCCCCGACAGTGTCCCGACGCCGTTGAAACCGGGCAATCATGACTAGCCAACAGTGCGATCTCCCAGAGACCCCACAGTGACCAAGCTAATCCTAACGTGTAGAAATGGCTGAAAAAAGATTTTGGGACCGAGAGTGAGTCTCTTAGAAAGACGAGAGCCCAATTGTCATTATCACGGGCTTTTTGAGAAAGAGTGGCCGCTTGCGGCACGCTGTCGTGGGTATTGGGGTCGCGAACAAGCGACTTTCCATAAGGTAAAAGAGCCAGTCGCAGGAAGGGAATCGTGCAACACAACAGAACGGATACCGATGCAAGAATATAGAATGCCCGGCAGAAGATTATCGCGAGAGTATAGTCTGCGTTGTCATCGCTGCGGGTCACGATCGCGGTGGGCATTTGCGCCAGATCGTGAGGCCATGACGGCCAGCGGAAACAGAGTCAAGTGCACGTGACCGAAACTCTCAAGGAGTGTTAGGTAATTACCTGCGCCACATCGGGGATGGTCTTATTCATCCATCCTCACAAATCTGGGAGCATCTCGAGGCTCAATCACATATTTTAAGGAACTAGGTTTCTTTGGAACCACGAGCATCAAGATCGCGGGCACGTTGATGCATGGTTAGACTGACCAGATATCCCCTCGTCATGGAACTTCCAGAACCTGGTCAGCGCTATGATCTCTGCTGAGGGTCTTTGTTTATACTTTTGCGCTTCTCGGAGAATAAAAAATCCAGGCCAGCAGCGAATGCATTGTTAATGTAGGATACACAAACCCGTGGCGATTCGTCGTGCTGTCCCTTGTGACATGCATTCGCCGAGGCATCTGATCCTTACCCATTTCATGCAACTGCCGGTCCGTTGCAGCACGGGGATTTTCAATCCATTTTTCCATCAGTCCTAGCAGCTGCTTCATTGAGCTCTGTACTTCCACTTTGCGACCTATCTGAGCTGCCTTTAACTGTTTAAATCGCAGCAGCACCAGAGGTCTTCAGTCCGACCAGCCCCCACGGCCCTTGTCCGCCAAAATATGAAAACACCTGCTACTCACATACAGTCAGCAGTTGTAATGCCACATGCTACAGCAACCGAAGCAGCAAAAGCACAGACGAGGCTGACGCCTCTGGCACCAAAACTGGAAATTCACGACGTGAGTATCTGTAATGATGTCCGTCAATGTTACAATTCCGCCAGCTTATTCCAGGCATGTTAAAGGCATACCAGCCGCGGACGGCAGTGGTCCCAGGGATGTCCGTTATGGACGCCTACGCTCAAGTTGCCCAAATGCAGATGGCAGCAGCCGCTGCTGCTTTGGCCGGCGCACCCAACGTTCAATCTGCACCCCATATGGCCCGAAAACGAACCAGCAGCGATGGGAACGCCACGGCAATGCAGATGCCATATGGAGCATCTCCGTATTTGTGGACAACTCAAATGTATGATCCGATGACTACAGCAATCGCTGCAGACCCCGGCGCTGTTGCGGCCCATTTCCAGGCCCAACAGGCTGCGGCGGCCGCACAGTACATGTATGCACCGATGATAATGCCGGGGATGAACATACCACATGGAGCGATCTCTGAACAGCATGTGAACGGAGAGCATTCGTATCTTCATCATGGCGAAGCCCCGCTTTCTCCGCATAAAAAGGCCAAAACGGGAGGCAAAGCATTTTCTAAGGACGCAAACAATGCAAACGGATCCGGTCAAAATGGCCGAGGCAAATATTCTCTGCGGCAAAGACTGAAGTTAAGGGTTCAGCAACGAGAAGAATTAGAAGGTCTTTTGAAACAAGGAGGCAGAAGCAGGTCTCCTAAGAACAGTCCCATGTCGGCAGATGGCAGGCATCCTCATGGAGGCCACAATGATTTGTCACTCACTCCCGAAAACCGTGCGGCTCTTCGCACCAACATCCAGAAACGGCTAAAGCTTCGTATGCTTGTGAAAGGCACCTTGTCCCCGGAAGAAGCGAATCTTTCACCAGAAGACATACAAGAGATTAGTTCACAAATACCCCTCCCAGGGTCTTTCGACCCAGTTGTCGCTGCTGCATCCGTTCAACAACATCAACAGCACCGGCAGCAGCAACAGCAACAGCAACAGCAGCAACAACAGCATCAACTCGCTCAGCTGCAGATGTTGCAACAATCTGCCATGTATGCGCAGGGCATGATGCCCTACACGGTCCCATACGGTTATCAAGTTGTCTATCCTTATAGCGGAATGCCAATGCCACTCCCGGCAATGCAAAATCAGATGAGTGAAGGTCAAGTACCTATGGGTCATATGCAAATCTATGCCCACCATCAAGAACAACATCATTCGATACAGAATGACCAGCCTAATTCACACGAAAACTCCAGCTCAGCGCCGACTCATTCCCAAGAGGCGTCCCCAGATCACCCTCACTCTCTAAGTCAAGATGTCACCATGACTGACGCCCCGCAAGACCACGATCAGGATACCACAGTTGTCCCAGCATATTACCCAACTGCCGATCGTCGGTTCTCGTGGACGCTGCCGTTTCCGGGTGATACTCGACGGTTCTCATTTTCTCTGCTTTCCAACCAACTTTTCCCTTTCCCTTCTCACGGTTTTGTCATCTCTCCTTCCAATTTTGAAGAAGAAAAGCAGGAGGGTGAGCGAGCACCCGCTGGCCGAGGCGAACAAGAAAACGACCAACGAATATCCGACTCGGCGGACGCTGGTACACCACTCAATATGCCAACGCTTACCCTACCCGCAAACGCTGCATCACCTACCATTTCACCCACCTCTCCACCACCCTCTTCGTCACCCGTTCACTCTCCGACCAATGTCGACAGCAATAACAATGCTGGCCACCAGAAACCGAATTCACCAAAACCAAATGACACAGATTTTTCAAAGTCCAAGGGTACAAGCCCTCAGGCGGCAGAACCTCTTGTTTCACCGGCGCCGGCAGGTCCGTTCGTCGGTGCTCCAGCGTGGTGGGGCTGGCAGTCGTTCACCTTACCAGCAGATGCCTTGTTGCCGAATGGACCACCAGAGTGAGGATTTTGTAGGTCGGCCATTAAGCGATGATGATAATCGAGAAAATTCTGAGTGCGGGAAATGCAATAAACTCTTTATCTTGTTAAGTAGTGTACGGCCTGCTGCAGGTCCTTTTCTGATGTTTGTTGTTGGGAAGAGCTTAGTTGTAATCAATGTTCATGTTATTCCTCATATGTGCGGGTTCTGAGGAGGTTTTTTGGCTCCATTTCTAATATGTAGCATTATTCTACCGGGGAAAAATTACAGAATATACGCATGAGGTAATTAAGATAAACATATAAATAGGAGATCTACAGTAATATTGATCTTGAAATCGCCTCGGTCATGTCTGTTCAGCCATCGCCAACAACTCGTCTCCGGAGAACGATGGTGGTCTCTCCGGCCTCTCAGCCTCAATCTTCCTAATCATTTTGTCTATAGCACTGTTCATGGGGGTGCTGACGCCATGCTCTTCCGCAAGTTTCAGAATCTCGCCATTAAGGTAGGCAATCTCCGTCGGACGTTTCAATAAGAGGTCGTCGTACTTTTTGTTTACCAGAGGCGGTCATTAGTGCTTATTACTATGAATGAATCACATATTGCACGCCGCCGTCACATACCATTGAGGACATTGCCCGCTCATCAATTCCTAATACTGCGGAGGCAATTTGGAAGAAGATCCAATCCGGAAGTCGTAGAATATATGGTACAACCCACATGGGGAACGTGAAGAAGGATAATGGCTTTATGTTGGCCACACGATAGCACGCCAATGCTTCATCAATACACCGCGCAAGAACGAGACGGTGCGATCGATCCGACTGGGAAAGTGGGGGAGTGAATTAGAGTACCGCACCTCCGGACCTGATGCAGGGAACTTACCAGTTGCGTTCGCAGAGGAACACCACTCAGCGCATTTGTAGCCTGAACCATTACGCACATTAGTCTTTTCATAGGGCTACGATATTGCTTTGCTCAGGCTCAGGGTACCCACATTCATTAGGTTTAACAGTAATTTGCCATACAGGATGCCTGCATCGTGCAACAATATTGTAAGTCGGTCGTATAGTACTTTCCCCAATGTCATTTTCACCTCCAGGTACCTTTGATGTCTGTCGTGAGTTGTGTCGGCATACCAGCCTCAATAAACACTTGAGCAAGCGTCGACGCCTCCTCTCCATCCTCCAGGTGAATTGGTCCAATCGATGCTTGATGAAAGTGTCCCCCAGGAAGATGGACAATATTCGTGGGAAACATGCCAGTAATAACCATTGTATTTGGCATATGCTTGCGAATCACTTCCGCATTTTGAATACCATTTTGAAGTGTTACAACCTGCAGTAGGGTTACAAAAAGAGTCTGAAGATGACAAAGTTGGTGACCATACCACAACTTTTCCGTCCAAATGCTTAAAGCTCTGCACGGCTTCCTCTGTTGCATGGGCCTTGACCGTCAAGAATAAAAAGTCTATCACCACCTCTTCCTCAGACTGCACCAGTTCGGATATGTCAGTCAGAAATTGAACTTCGTCCGCTTGAATGCTAAATGTGTGATTGTAAAAGTCGGAAACGGTTAAAGCACCGGCGTCTTCCAGTTCTTTCCGGAGCCAGGTTCTGCCGACCCAGCAAACCTGACAGCCAGCGAGGTGCAAAAACGCCTACATGTACAGAAAGTGTTACAACCGCGCTCCACCAATGTGATGCAACTGCCTACCGGCAGCAATGCAACAGCAAGAGACATACCCCCACGTAGAGCCCAACATTCCCTGCTCCAACAATTGCAATACGAGCCATGCGATGTCAACTTGTGGTAGAGAAGCGTGATGGAAATGCTCTAGTCAAAAACTGTCAAAAGTCGCTCTTGCGATGGAGGCACGTGTTTTTGGCACGTGAAAAGTTTTCGTGAGTGGCCGCACTGCCGTTCCCTTCTAATAGCTTATCTAATCATGTCTGTGAGGGATGCACCGCCCGACTGGTCGACCATACCCCATCGTAGCAAATAGATATGCAATGATAATGCCGTTCATCGTTATAATTCTATCCGTCATGGCAATTCATCGTCCTTTTGAGTAGTAAATACTCCATCATTTTTGTTATATTTTATATTGATGATCATGTTGTAGATATGGAAGATCGGAATGTCTCCCGGCTTTGCCAGTTGGATCTTGAGCATATAAAAGGAATACATGGCACACCCATAGCAGAATGGGTCAACGGATACTGGCAGGTTTCGCCATGAACGAGGGATCTACGCTTGTTTATTCGTTGACTCTGCTTTTCTACGGCGGGGTCTTTCTCAGCTGACCACGGCTTAAATCATGGTTCCACGGAGCCTTGTGATGATGTCATGCTTCCGAAAATACCCGAAGCCTCGCATGACACGTGCCACTGATCATCAAGCGCTTAGTCGGCTTAGGTCAGGGGGAGGTTTAGCCGGGAGCTCGGCCATTGCCCCATACCGCTCCGTCCTGCCGTGTCCTTCTTCACCTCTCGCCTACCCCCATCGTCGCTCCCTACGTTCCGCATCTTGCTTTCAGTCTTTCATATCCGTAACGAGTTTGTTGAACTTTACCTTTTGCTGCCCGCGTATTCTGTTCATCTAAAGGTATGTAGCGCCGACCATGCATGTAGCTTGCAAGCGACGCAGTTGAGTTGGGGCGACTTTATGCTGGCAGACGAACGTCTTGCTGGCTAGAATCGCCTCTGTCGACCCGGCATTCTCTGTTGCAAATGTGCAAAGAGCTAGAAAGCATCCCCATTTGACGTGATCTCATCTTGTATTTTCCTGTTTGACACGGCACAGAACCTCGATGCCTCCTTCTACAGAGTCCTTTGTGCTTGGAACAAGAAGGCCGTCTCTCGACGTTCTTGTCCAGTCGTCCGACTATAGTCAATCTATGACAAACATTTTCGGCGGACCCGGCCTCGAGGCCATTACGCCTGGTCAACCCGGCCCTCTGTTGGTCGCTAATCGTGGCGAGATTTCGATTCGTGTTATTCGTGCCGCACATGAACTTGGTCTCAAAGCCATTTCGGTATACTCCCATGAAGATCGCCTGAGCATGCATCGCTACAAGGTAATTGGACCGGATCATCTGACCTTATCATGGAAATGATAAACCAACGATGCTTCGACTAGGCTGATGAATCGTACCAAATCGGAGAACCTGGCCAGTACACCCCGGTTGGTGCTTACTTGGCAATGGACGAAATTGTCAAAATTGCAAAAGAGAGGCGAGTTATGGTCATTCACCCTGGTAAGGAGTCACGTGTCAAGTCCATGAGTTGGCGACATCTGCCTAAATGTCATATGGCAGGTTATGGGTTTCTATCTGAGAACGCAGAGTTTGCAGAGAAAGTGGAAAGAGCGGGAATAGCGTTCGTGGGGCCAACACCTGAAGTCATCCAGGCCTGCGGAGACAAGACAAAGGCACGCGAATTAGGTATACTGTACTCTTTTAACATGATGTTCGCGTCCTGTCAACTTACCGGTTGCATCTCGTGGTAGCCATAAAGGCTGGTGTACCAGTGGTCCCTGGTTCGGACGGCCCAGTTGAGAATTTGGCACAGGCTGAGGCCTTCATCAAGGAATATGGGTTCCCTGTGATTATCAAGGCTGCAATGGGTGGCGGTGGGCGAGGCATGCGAGTGGTGCGGGACGCCACCTCTTTTCCCTCGCTCTTTGAACGTGCAAAGTCCGAAGCGCTGGCTGCGTTCGGAGACGGGACCGTTTTCTTGGAACGGTTCGTAGAAAGACCACGCCACATTGAGGTGCAGCTACTCGCGGACGGACGGGGCAATGTCATCCACTTGTATGAGAGAGATTGCTCAGTTCAGCGTCGCCATCAGAAAGTTGTGGAAATGGGACCAGCGCTCAACTTACCGGTGAGTGAGCACGTGGGTTAAACTCCAGAGGGCAACAATGTGTTGACAGATCGCATGTAGGACAAAGTCCGCCAAGCAATCTTGGATGATGCGGTAAAGCTTGCGCATGCGGTAAAGTACCGCAACGCAGGTACAGCCGAATTTCTTGTGGATAAGGAGAATCGTCATTACTTTATTGGTACGCTGGAGCCATCTCTGGTTGTACTGGTTAGTGAAACTTACCATTTGCCATTGTAGAGATCAACCCTCGTATTCAGGTGGAGCACACTGTGACGGAAGAGATCACTGGCATTGATCTTGTCGCCGCTCAGATACGAATTGCATTGGGAGAAAGTCTGGCTGATCTCGGATTGACCCAAGAGTCTATTCAAACCCGAGGATTTGCCATTCAGTGTCGTGTAACCACTGAGGATCCAGCACGTAACTTTCAACCCGACACAGGGCGAATTGAAGTTTACCGCTCCTCTTCCGGCAACGGTGTACGTTTGGACGGAGGACCAGGGTATTCTGGTGCTGTCATCACCCCACACTACGATTCCTTACTCGTCAAATGTACATGTACCGGACGGGATTTTGATGCCGCGAGAAGGAAGACCTTGCGAGCATTGGTGGAGTTTCGAGTGCGCGGCCTGAAAACAAACATTCCCTTTTTGATCAATCTTTTGACGCATCATACGTTTGCCACCGGCGGAAGGATCTGGACCACGTTTATCGACGATACTCCAGAACTCCTCCAGGGCAGTCTTTCAAAGAATCGTGGCCAAAAACTATTGCGTTATTTGGGAGACCTTGTAGTCAATGGCAGCAGGGTAAAAGGTCAGGTGGGATACCCCAAATTGGAAGCGCCTGTGTCAGTTCCCAGTCTTCCGAATGTTCCTCGCGAGGTTACGGCAAAGCCTTTCGAGAAAGGATGGCGCAACATCCTTCTCGAGCAGGGTCCAGAGGGCTTCTGTAAAGCCATTCGCGCACATCGAGGAGCTCTGCTGATGGACACAACGTGGCGAGACGCCCACCAGAGTTTGCTAGCGACCCGAGTGCGAACAATCGATATGGCACGCATTGCGACGACTACATCACACGCTTTGCAGAATGCATTCGCATTGGAATGCTGGGGGGGTGCAACTTTCGATGTTGCAATGCGCTTCCTATGGGAGGACCCGTGGGACCGTTTAATGACACTTCGGTCTCTGGTTCCTAACATCCCTTTCAGCATGCTCCTGCGTGGAGCCAATGCCGTTGGTTACACGTCGTACCCAGATAATGTGATATACGAATTTTGTAAAAAGGCTCGGGCACATGGCGTTGACATCTTCCGGGTCTTTGATTCGTTGAATTATGAGGAAAACCTGAAGCTCGGTATCGATGCAGTCGTAAAAGCCGGGGGAGTCGCCGAAGGAGCGATTAGCTACACTGGTGACGTCTCGGATCCTTCCCGGAAGAAGTATAATTTGGAGTACTACGTCGATTTGACTGACCGCTTGGTCAAGGATGGAATTCACATTTTAGGGATCAAGGACATGGCTGGCCTATTGAAGCCACGAGCCGCAAAGCTGCTCATTGGTGCTATTCGTGAACGGCACCCTGATCTGGTTATTCACGTCCACACGCACGACACGGCCGGAACCGGTGTCGCCTCCATGCTCGCTGCGTTTGAAGCTGGCGCTGATATTGTGGACGTCGCCCTCGACAGTATGTCTGGCCTCACGTCGCAGCCGTCCATGGGCGCCATTATCGGGGCTCTGCAAGGCACAGATTTCGACACCGGTATCACCCTTGAGAACGCTCAAGCTCTCAACAGTTATTGGGAGCAAATCCGTCTCCTGTATTCCTGCTTTGACCCCGGTCTCAAGAGTGGTGACTCGGGCGTGTATATTCATGAGATGCCTGGCGGGCAATACACCAACTTGCTATTCCAAAGTCAGCAATTGGGGCTCGGCGAATCTTGGAACGGTGAGTGGCAAGTGATGGTACATTCTGTCTCCGTTATTATTGAGCTCATCATATCGCTGTCCCTGGTCGTGACGATGCAGAGATCAAGAAGGCGTATGCTGCCGCCAATCGACTGTGCGGCGATATTGTTAAAGTTACTCCATCATCTAAAGTAGTTGGAGATCTTGCCCAGTTCATGGTACGCAAGGCCACGCTTCAACTCGCAAAGGCTCAGTCATTTTGATGGCTCTCTATCCATATAGGTTTCTCAAAAGCTTACCGAAGTGGATGTCATTGAGCGAGCAGAGACGCTGTCTTTCCCACAATCCGTTCTGGAGGTAGAATCATTTCTTGGTTTAGCCTTAGAAGTAGGCTAGTTGGCTTGCCGCTCACGTTTACTTTGCCCTTGATAGTACTATCAAGGATACTTAGGAATTCCCCCTGGCGGTTTCCCAGAACCTTTGAGAAGTCGTATATTGGAAGCCAAGCGACTTGCAAAGATTGAAGGTCGACCAGGAGCGACTATGTCCCCCCTCGATTTTGCAGAGTTGAAACGTGACCTTGAAGAACGCTGGGGTGAAGGTGCGGTTAGAGATGAAGATGTTATCAGCTCTGCGTTGTACCCCAAGGTATAGGATGTCGTGCTCATCTCCTACGGACTGGCAGCTAAAGGCAATATTTGTGTAGGTCTTTGATGAATTCCGGACCGTTCGGGACCAATACGGCGATCTTTCCACTCTTCCAACCCAGTTCTTCTTACGGCCATTGAAGGTCGGGGAGGAATTTACTTTCAACATGGAACAAGGGAAGACTCTGTACATCAAATTGATGGCAATCGGACCGTTAAATGAAGCGACTGGGAAGCGGGACATTTTCTTCTTACTCAATGGTGAAGCACGTGTGGTAGCTGTGACAGACGATGAAGCACAAGGGAAGAACAATAGTGCTGCCGGTGTGAATGGCAAAGCTATACGCCCCAAAGCGAATCCCAAAGATAAGGGTGAGATTAGCGCCCCAATGAGTGGAGTTGTGGTAGAGGTACGAGTGAAGACGGGGGCGGAAGTGAAACTAGGTGATCCAGTGGTGGTCATGAGTGCCATGAGTAAGTGCAAAAAGCAACGCTCTCCTGATCCAATTTCGTTGTATCTTCTCACCCCCATTTGCCAATGTAACAGAAATGGAAACGGTCGTTACTGCCACGCAGGCTGGTGTGGTCACCGAGGTCTTGGTCAACCAGAATGACTCTCTGAATGCGGGTGATCTTGTTGCCAGAATTGAAAAGAAATAACATGGTCTATAGTCTGAAGCAGCTAGGCGACTCTAGTTTAGTATAGATCTTGGGATACTGCCAAGATATCGGACGTTTGCATTTACGGCGTACACTTTCTGTTTAACATTTTTTTGATCTGATTACAATTTATTCTACCTCCTACCCCGTAAACTCAAGTGTAGCCCTCGTAAACAGTGCGAAGCAACGCAATCACATCCCATGTCTAGATGTGGCAGCATCTCTCGTACTGTACTCAGCATCTGGTGTAGTATAGTAGGATCACCTCATGGCGCCTGGAACCTCCTGTATGGCAGTCAAGGCGCGTCTGTCAAGAGGCAACAGTTGACATCGTACACGTGCTACAGTAGGTTTTCCCGTGATACTTACCCTGTGGCCCTCTGTCGATGGACCGCTGATTTAAGGAACGCAGACTCCAAATTTAACAGCAACCACAAAATGCGCTGGACTGTATCATCAGGCTCAACCTGTATTAGATCTCCGGCTGACAATACTCCCGTCCCTACAGAGCTACAAAGCTAAGTACCTACTTCGCTCCCAGTCACATTGTCCCCACTGTTCCATCAATCTACTGATATCTTTCACTATGGATTCCGCTCAGTCAGATTGTCTGAACGTACTTTTTAAGAATTATTCCGCGTACAATCTGTTCAAATGCCAATCCAACATGGAAGAAGGGGATAGGGGGCAAGCCGGACTATGATGCCCTATTTAGTCTTCGGGTATAGCTGATCAGCCGGGTTGTGAATTTGTCTCATGCACTACGTACTCTGTCAGTATCTGCATATCACGGCGTGTCCGTCTTCTCATTCCAGGAATGATCAAAGTGCCGGATCATATGGTAAATATCCGCGACAATTGGACGATCCACAGAGACATTCTATTCTCCCGTCGTGGGCATTTTCTATCACTCCATCGCCGCTCTCTGCCCAATTCAGGGAGGCGGATCCGCCATAATCGAAGGTGAGTTCTTCGCCCGGCTGGATGTCCCGTAATACGAAGAGCGCTGCAGAAGGTACTATGGAATCTATGCGCGCGATGTGCATGCCTAGATTGGGACTGCAGGAGTGCTGTGAGAAAAGTTACATCAGCAATTAATGGGATATATCGTAACGCAAGGTAGAGTAGCTCCAGTTTGCGACCAACATACCGATATGAAACGGGCGACGTTACCAAACCTTAACGGATCAATATTTGTGCGATATACTTGCCCATCTGGCCTTAGTCCTTATACTGAGCAACGTGTCATGATTCTCTTTAGATCTAGTCGGTCTCACCCGTATTCTCGTAGACATAGGATGTAATTTGACGATCCAGTCTTCTTCATTTCAATCCACCTTCTCTCTGCCTCTTTCGTTCCTATAACCTCTCCAGCATACTCTGTAACAAATGCTCCAGCTAGTATGACACTCAACGCACGCACCCCCCATCCCTTATTCGAATCGTGCTTGAAAACACACAATGGTGCTTTTAACCCGTGTTGCACGACCCTGTTGGAACAGGTCCGTGGGCATGTGCAGTTTGAATTACACTCGTAAATAGGTGGGGTTTCCAGCTTCAGAAAGCCCATCTGCGTGTAGGCGGGCGCGTGAGTGGTTGTGCAGGCGCATGCACTCGGCATGTCCAGGCAGCTATGCTGGCAAGTGCAGCCATCATAAAACGGCTCAGCTGCTTGTGGTGGAATAAGGTTACGGGTTATGTACTAAAAAGGGGGTAAGCTAAGCGTCAAAGATGTAGTTGCAGTAAATTGTATACCTGGAAAGCACGGAACGGTGGGGAAGGTGACGCATTTGACTGAATACCATCTGCATCGTGCCATTCGGCTCGCACGGGTACATTTTCTTTTCCTGATTGCTCAGGGGGTTTAGCTGTGTAGGGGTAGACCGAACTTTCGACACTCAAGGCATACCCCCGCTAAGGTCTTGAATCACAACCAACGACATGCCAGTAGAAGCATCCAGTTCAATTTGAGAGTGATCACAACTCTTGGGCATTACGTAATCGAGATCACGTATCATTACTCCTGATCGCCACTTGTCAGCGACCACCTCAAATAGGATTGGCATAAATTATACTTCCGATCAGACGAGATTGTCAACATGTATCCCAAGCAGATGAGTCTCCACCTTACTGGTGAGTGAACCTGGAAAGATTGCAACCGTCTTACTTGGGTGACTTGGAATGACAGCTCATCGTCCTGACCGATCTGTACCATACTGTCACCAGGGAGAAAGTACTACGAAGTTCTCAGCCGAGAACTCGAGGTCCCTCTTGACAGCAGCGAATTTGCGGCTATTATGGATGGTCGGGACCCTTTGAAACATTTTAGGGCAAAGTTTGCGATTCCCAAGCAAAAAGACGTCCTGGGACATGAAGGTCTGGTCATGTCGCAACCATGTTGAGCAAGGCCCTGCACTTATCACAGTTCGTTTTACTAAGTGTAGTTAACACTACGGATTGTGAGGAAAGCGCCATTTACTTTTGTGGAAACTCCTTGGGTCTGCAGCCCCTCGGTACACGCAAGCTGGTCGAAGAAGAACTGGACGTTTGGGCGCGATCGTAAGTCATGAAACGAATTCATCAGCACTTCAACATCTTTGAGAGCACAAGTTAAATGGGCTTGTGCCATTGGTCTGCTTTCTTCAAGGGGTGTAGTTGGTCACTTTAAACACTCGCACGATCGGCCATGGGTGTCCATTGACGATCATGTGATTGAAGAAACTGGACGCATCGTCGGTATGTGTTCTTGCGTCCTCTTACTGTCGCCGTGTCTTCCACCTAAGCCGTACCATAGGAGCTAAAAAGGAAGAAGTCGCAATCATGAACAGTCTTACAGTCAATCTTCATTTTTTAATGATGTCATTCTACCGACCGACGAATGATCGCTATAAGATCCTTATTGAAGAACACGCCTTTCCATCAGACTATGTAAGTTATCTCTTAGTGAGCTCCCATCGTTGCAAATCTCTGCGTGCAGTACACTTATCAGTTTGCGGAACCGTGGCATGTGTAGTACGCGGTCGAGTCGCAAGTGCGTTTCCACGGTTATGACCCAGCGGATGCCATCATTCAACTTGGTCCAAGGACTGGTGAACATACGATACAAACGGAGGATATTTTGGAGTGTATTGCGCGCAATGGCGATCAGATTGCTCTCGTTCTATTTAGTGGTGTACAGTACTACACAGGACAGTTCTTTGAATTGGAGAAAATAGCAGTGGCTGCAAGAGAAAAGGTGGGTAGCAACACCTTAACTTGAATCTCCTCCTGAACCGAATGAGCTAATGAAAATCAGGGGTGTGTGGTTGGTTATGATTTGGCCCATGCTGTTGGCAACGTCCCTTTGAGATTACACGACTGGGGCGTGGATTTTGCTTGCTGGGTTCGTAGCCATAGCATTCCGTTTCGTTGCATTTATATTTTGATTGCATTATCCCTCACCAGCAATGTTTTTCCAGTGCACTTACAAATATCTGAATGCTGGACCTGGTGGAATAGGTGCGAGATTACGTCGCATTGGGCCAACGTCTGCTGACACTGACCACTCGGCGATTTAAGGGGGTGCTTTCGTACATGAAAAGCACGCAGTATCAGATCTTCCGCGGTACGATAGCAAAATTGGGCGTTCACCCTGTGCTGCGCATTACTGAATTCAGAGTCTCCCACATAGATTGACAGGTTGGTGGGGTACTGACCCCACAAAAAAGTTCCTAATGGACAATGTCTTTCGACCCATTCAAGGCGCAAACGTGTACCGTGTATCTAATCCGAATGTCCTCGCGACTGTCAGCCTCCTTGGTTCCTTAGAAGTATTTTCACGGACATCGATGGAAGACCTTCGAGCCAAATCCGTTCTGTTAACTGGATATCTTGAAGCGCTGCTAGAAGGCATTCCCGGGTTCACGATTCTCACGCCAGGCGATCCTGCACAACGAGGGTGCCAATTGAGTCTATTGTTCCGCCCAGGCCTGATGCTAAAAGTCTTGGAGGAACTAGAGAACAAGGGAGTGGTGGTAGACGAACGCAAACCTGATGTTATCCGGGTTGCACCGACCCCGCTGTACAATACTTTCACGGAAGTGCATCGATTTGTCGAGATACTGCGGATAGCACTAGAAAAATGCCAAGAAACAACCGCAGGCTGTGTAGAAACTTCCAGCTCATCGACATCATAGCATTTGCAGAGAAATAAACACGTTTATTCTCTAATGCTGCCCTCCTTCCTCGTCGAGTGTAGATCAGTAGACAACCTTTGGCTACCTTGAGAGGTTCGCAAAGCCTGATCTATTCTACTGCTGATCCCTTCGCTAGCTGCGATTCGTTTATAAAGTTGATGACGATGTCAAAAAATGCCTTCTCTCTAAGCATTTCAAAATGCTTTCCTCTAACTTCCGTATTCAAGAGTACCCTTGCACCCATAGTTTCTAAATGCTTGAAATATCTCTCTGAATGTGCGACTTCAATCAGCTCATCCTCGGGGCTATGTACTACCAGATAAGGCGGTAATTTCCTGTCCTCCAGAGCATAGTACTGAGGAGATGCTCGTCTCCATGTATCTGTATCCTCGGCGAAAGCCATCTGAATGAAATCCACATATGTCGGCCACACTTCCACGAGTTTTGGGATATCATATATTCCTTCGACACCAACTACGCCTTTGACAGCCTCCCACAAGCTGATACCACCCAAATTTTCCAACCAGGACGGATCCAGGGTCAGCAGCCCGGTGATTTGACCACCTGCTGAGTGACCGATCAGATATATGGATGACGGTCGATAGCCAAGGTAAGCAGCGCTCTGGGTATATAACCAGTGTATCGCATCTGCGCAATCCTGTACATGTGTTGGATGCCGTACGGAAGTGGGCGTTTTTGTTGAAAGACGATACGACAAGACCGCCGTAGGGAAATCGCGGGAAGCAAAATATTCTCCGAGAAACTCGTACTCAGACTAGGGAGAGAAGGTGGTATGAGCAACGAGGAGCACAGCTTTGCGTTACCAACGACAATCGTCTGTCGGGTTCCCTGACCTTGTCTCCGGTGCGCCATGCGCCTCCGTGAATGTAGACGATGATAGGCGATTCTTCCTGACATGGCTCTTCTCTCACTGGCACAAATAGGTCTAGTTTCTGCTTCGGGTCATCGCTGTCAGTGTACGGAAGGTTTCTAAAGGACTTGACAGTCGTATGCATGTCAGGCATTGGCGGCGATCAGAATGGGCTTGGGGAAGCGCGGTTTCTCCATGATCGACTTGAACCCTGCACACGCTTGACTGTCACACTTGTTACGTCATCCACCTCCCACAGCAGATCTGAGCATTTGACCCCCCACACTTATGCCAAAGCGTTTTTGTATCAACAGACTGCCGACAATATCGACAAACAAAAGCTATGCCAGTTGAACTTGATCCCAACGCCATCTTCGTGCACCGCCTTCATTTGGAACCGACCACGAAGGATTCTTCCCCTCGTCTTTCTCGTTCAGAAGACGCGGAAAAGTTTGTCAGCGGGTCAATCTTTTTCGTTGGAACAGCGACATGCATTATAAAGTGGGCAGGTCTGACCTTGATGACGGATCCCAACTTTTTGCACCAAGGTGGTCGAGATCATTGCAGCAAATTCATACGAATCAGCTGTCTTACGTGATATATCCAGGTGATCATGTGCATCTTGGGCCGGGGATTACAGCTCAGGTATGCGCCGCAGTACAATGAATGAGCTTGGTGGCCAGTAATATATGTATGTCTGCAGCGGGTTACGAACCCGGCAATCAATTTAGAAGACATTCCTCCCATTGACGCAATAGGTACGCTGCCCGCTACATCTGCCGTACACAGGTATCTACACTAACTACAAATAACACGGAGTTTTCAGTATTGTCCCATTTTCATGAGGGTACATTAACTTCAGTCGTGAAGCCCTCCATATTCATATTGCAGTTAAATATCATCTCTTTTATCTCTTAGATCACTTTGATAAACTCGTCCAAAAGGATCTGGAAAAGTCGATTCCCATCATTACCACGTCTGAAGCTGCAAAGGAACTGGCTAAAATAGGATTCATGTCCGTGTTTCCCTTGGAGAGGTGGGAGAGCGCTTTGGTGGCCAAGGGCGACGCAAAGATTGTTGTCACAGCCATGCCGGCCAAGGTAGGTTCGCGCACAAAGATACATTTAATAAGTAATATTTGTGACATGCTCTACGCTTCTAGCATGCGCCAACGGGCCTTGGATTTGCACTCCCTGACACTATGGGTACCGTGCTTACCTTTGTGGCAAGCCACGAAGAACATGAGGCAGAGTTAGATTTGGAGAAAATTGGCGAATTGGTCGACAAAGGAGTCTTCAAAATGTACATATCTGGTGATACTCTCATGCATGATGATCTCAAGGTTGTGTCAAATTTTTGGGAATTGCGGTGAGAGACCGGAATATTAATATGGAAAGTGGCTCCCAGGACATCCCCAAACGCTATCCAAAAATTGATCTGGGACTCTTTCATCTTGGCGGAACGACGATTTTGGGTACCTTTATCGTGACCATGGATGCCAAGCAGGTGAGTCGAGGGACGGCAGTCTATTCTTCGCTCGGAAGTAGCGCTTAACGTTGTTTTGATAACTTGAGGGTGTGGAATGCATCCGGCTTATTCGTCCCAAGACAGCTATTCCCATTCATTACAATGATTACGGTAAAATCATTTTAGTTATCACACCTTTTGCAAGTGTAGCCGCGTTCATTGGAGTTTCTTTACAGATGTCTTCAAATCCGACTTGGAAGATTTTAAAAGGGCGGCCCTGGACAGCGGACTAGCTACAGACCCTGAGACCCAAATTGTATATCTTGCTCACGGTGATACCTATGACTTTGTCATCGACAAGAAGCGCTTTGGGGGAAATTTGGCGTAAATCCGCAATACGGCCACTTAATGTTCATGATTAGCCTGTCTGGCGTGGACCCGTCTTATAGCAACTCGGCGGATGCATCTTGCATCCGTATTATTGCGGATATGTTTGTTAACAATGAATTATATCGATTCAAACGAAGTATTTGTGTAACCCAAATTGCATAATTGCACGTAATCGATTACCAGGATCCGTAAAACTAAGTTATTACATGTACCAGTCCTGCAAATCCATGGTATTAAGATGACTAATCAATTAATTAATTATTGCTAAAGCGCGCGACTAAGCCTCCTCCATTAAAAACAAAAATCAATAATACAAATAGTCACAGTTCAATCAGTAGAATTTCAGGCTGTTAACCCCAACCGAACATCGCGTACTTTCTTCTGCGTCTTTACTGCGTCTGCAGGGTGATAGCCGGAAGGATTGGTTTGGACCCATCTCCATGCGTCTTGGCACATGTGTTTCAGCGATTTTCTTGCAGACCAGTTTAAAATCTGCTGGGCACTTGTTGGGTCCGCTACAACTCGGGCGACGTCTCCTGGCCTCCGCTGAGACGCCTTCCATGGTATGGACCGTCCAGTCACCCTTTCCATTTCATGGATCATGTCCAGAACCGATGTACCTTTTCCCGTTCCCATATTGAATATATCGCAACTGCCCTCACATCGAGCTATCTTGTCTGCGTGCTCAAGCGCCGCTATGTGACCATCCGCAAGATCTACAACATGAATAAAGTCACGGACTCCGGAGCCATCGTGGGTTGGCCAATCGGTACCCGTCACGTCCAAATGACCGCGCGTGGCAGCAGCCACTTGTAACACGAACGGCATAAGATTTCCAGGTTTTCCCTTGGGATCTTCACCGATAATGCCACTCTCGTGAGCGCCAACCGGATTAAAGTATCGCAGCAGAACGGCTCCAAAGTTTGGGTAGGCTTCCACAACATCACGAATCATGTACTCTGTCGCAAGCTTTGTGCGGCCGTATGGGTTTGCAGGATGAGTTTCGTGTGTCTCCGGTATAACGTCAATCCCCGAGCGGGGGGTGCCATAAACGGCAGCGGTGGAAGAGAACACGAGTCGACTAACACCATGCTTTACCATTGCCTGCAGCAGTGACAAGGTACCACCGACATTCACATCGTAATAGTCAAGCGGCTTTGCTACTGATTCTGGCGCGGATTTTAGTGCGGCAAAATGGATGACGCCCCAAAAGCTCTGCGAGCTAAACACACGATCGAGAAAAGCAAAGTCACGGAGATCGCCATGATAAAAGTAGACAGTGGAAGAAGCGACGGCAGCGACTCGCCGAAGTGACTCTTGAGAGGAATTGGTTAGATTGTCTATAACTGAGACTTTGTAGCCTTGCTGTAAACGTCGTCAATTCCATAAGTGTCCAGGGAGATCGATAATGACATATGAACGCCAATAGAGTACCTGCAGCAGTCGAAGGACCGTGTGAGAGCCAATGTATCCGGCTCCGCCTGTCACCAGGACGTGTTCATTTCTCAGTTCTAGCGATGAATCCGAGTCGTCATCGACAAGAATTTCTTCCGACTGCGAGCGAATCCGGCTCATTCTGAGTATCCAGCGACTATCAAAGTGATGAGGCGCGGCATCATACACTTATAAAAGAAACTCTTGATCTTTTCCGTCTACCGATCGTTGTTCAGCTCCGCGGTCGTCTCTTGGCTGCGAAAGAACTAGTCGGCAAATCACGCAAACTGCGCAAAATGGGGAAATTGAGTGCTTCAGCTTCGCAACGGAAGCGTTTTCAATCATTGTGCTGCCATCGATTTCCAACTGGCCTTCGGCCCATATTTTTCGAAACTTTTTAGTTTGAACACCTTCCTTCTGTGAACAATATGATTGGGCCATCTGGTTTCTTTTCATCAAAGTGTAGGTGTGCAGAATGTGTTTTGATCGTGGGTTGAAATCGGAATCGGAAAGTACCGCCGGACGCCTCTTTGCCGCGGAAGCGTTTTGCGGAAATTACATATTTTCTTTGGGCGGTAAAGAGAACGCGCCGAGTCTCTTGAAATCCCGCCATCATCCACTGGGAGAAACACGTTTTCGTTTTGGGGGTGTCGCTGGGAGATGACGCCCAAATGGAAACGGCCGCAAAACACGCTATTGCAAAGCTCATCGGCATGATGCGGAGCTCATGCCAGCTTGTGACAAAGCACGCGCTCTGGGCTCAGCAAGCTTGTGAAGGGATTTCATTTCCCATAAACTGGGAATTCCCTCCGGATGCCACAAATAAGGGTATGTATCCGGTTCCAATGTCAATCCAGACAAAGCATATAATGTTCTCGATGAAATGGCTGTGGATTGATGTAAAACCCAAATGCATTCGCTCCAAATAATTCAGCACCTGAAAGGGATAAAAACGTGAAATGAAGCCACATTTTCGGTTACCGCGGACCCTTTTCCTGGAAAAGCCCTTCTTGACCCGAGGAGGTGGCTGGCTGAGGCTTCGTGCTTCCAATTTCCACGTGAAGCCAAAGTGTTCAAAGACCCGTGGGAGGAGGAATGGACAAGATATTAAAGCTCCTCAAGGACTTGGTTTTCGCTTCACGTCCATTACAGTTTCAGACAAGCGTTGAAAGAAGATGGGTCCGACGGAACTCATGGTGGAGATCCACCCGTACATGGCTGCGTTCGCCCTGATTTTTCTATTCGCCTACGGTCTTTGGGCGGGATTCATCAGCCCCCTCGGCTATCTGCTCAAGCTTCGCTTCTTTACCGAGGGATATTCACACAAACCGCATTTGTCGTTGTGCATATTTTCTGTCGTTACGAGTCTGGCGGTGGTAGGGTCCATCCTTGCGGTGTCTTTCAGGTTGCACGGCTCCGAGGGATGGACTCCAGTAAACTTTTTCAGCACGGCTTGGGCTGGATGCAATTACTGGACGACCTCCCCAGAGTATCAGCAAGAGCCCGCCGTCTTTTTTTATGTATACGGCAGCCAAATCTTAATGACGATTCTGGAGGTTGCGTTTTGCGTGATGGCCAGATGGGGCCCGCGTCCGATGCCTGCAACCACGCCAGCACCAGAAAACCACGCCTATATTGTTGTATGTCACAACAGCTCGGATATACTGAAACGTACCATACCGGCCATTCTCGCTCTTGTGAGGCCGCATCAGATTTATATTGCTGATAATGGATCCACCCAGGAAGAGGAAGTACTGACGGACGCCCTCTGTATTGAGATGTCTGAAGCATATTATCGATCACATCCCGAGCTCGGTCCTCAGACTTATATTCAGGTTGCACATATTCCTGTCGGGAGCAAAACGCTAGCACAGTATTCAACTGTGCACCATCTCCTTGAGAGATTCCGAGTTTCCGAGTCTTCCGTCGACACAGTAACGATCATTGACGATGACGTGATCATGCCTAGTTTTTGGTCATACGAGACTGTCAATTCGTTGATGAAGGTACCAGGAACCGTGGCACTGGCTTACCCTTTGCGTGCGGCAAACCAAGACCAAACGATATGTGCTACGCTTCAGGATATCGAATACCTGGGTGGGAATGTACATCGATTCGCTCAAGACGCGTTTGGGTCTCAACTCTGGGCTTCCGGTGCCATCGCCACCTGGCGGTTAGAGCAGCTCAAGTTGGTTTTGGACCGGCACTGTACAGTCTTCAACGGAGAAGATCTTGAAATGGGATACATCATGCATAAGCTCTCTGGGAGACCCGAAACGGACAAGCTGGCTATGGATATCCCTTTACGCATTGGTTATGTACAAGACTGCGTTGTTCCCACTGTGGTACCTCCTTGTTGGTGCCATTGGTATGATTTCATACCTGCAGGCCGGAAACGAACGTGGAAAGTTCGTCCTTGCGACTGCGGCGAACACTCCTTTTTCAACCAACGTCTTCGATCCTGGGATCCTGCATCTCACCAGTACTTTGTCAAGTTCCTAACTATCGTCTTTTCAAGAGGAGGCTGGTGCAATTTTCCAAAGAATTTTATTCGTGTCCTGTGCACTTGGAAGGTGCTGGGGCTTCTTCGCGAGTACATCCTATTCATTACCGTCATCTACTCGTTCGCCCGTGTTCGCAACACGAAAAACCTACTGTACATTGGAGTATTTTGGGCCGACTGTCTCATCATTGCCTGGGCTCATTTGGCCGCTAGATTGCTTTTCACGTCAAAGAATCTGCGCAAAATATCCATGGCAATCCGGCCGGACGCACTTTTGGCTTATCCGATACTCTACGGATTCCCGTATGAGTTTTTGATCCGACTGGTAGTAGTGTTCTACACATTTTTATACTACCTCTTTGCCAAACCGTTTCCCGATCCGATCAGAAAGCAAATTGTCGAGAATCCGTCATTGGGACACACTCTTCATTCTGCTTGGAAGCGTGGTGACGATCCCACTCCAAGGCTTTTATCAGATGGCCATCAGATGCCAGACAGTAGAGTGACGCTTTTGAACGAAGCGGTGCCTTTCATGCCAGACTGCGACGATCCACACGAAACGATGGAAGTGTCTCGAGGACCATCAATTGGCTCTGATCGAAGCAACGCTCCAAGTAACTTGAGTGTGCTTGTGCAACCCCAGATGCTGCCTGTGAGGCACGAAGTCTTGGAGATATCTGCGGTTCCACAACCATCAGCTGTACCCCACCATCCTATAGACGTCAAAACGTCTATTGAGGCGATGCCACTTGGCGATGGACCTGCCAACCGAAAGGCCGCGTTGCGGCAAAGCCGTGCGTCCTCAAGCACCCTGATGGGATCCGGGAAGCAAGGAGATGACATTTCTACGGCAAGCTCAATCTATCCCCACAGCCGCCAGAGTACATCATCAGCGCGAACTTGGGCAAGCGACCGAAGTACAATGGTGAACTCTTCGGAAGACGACGCCGATGATGATCTTACGTCATCGACGCGACACAGTGGAAACAATCAGCAACAGATTCAAAAACCTACGACGGGACCAACGACAGGCGATGACTTTAAGATTGACGCACAAAAGCACACCTTAAGTCGCACTGCGACTGATGGTACACTGAACATTACGGAATTGAACAGTATTGGGGCAAATTAGATTACGAACTTAATTGGTAGTGAGGACAGTCTGGCTACGAAGTTGTATTTAACAGGATATAGATGCCAGTTTTCAGAGAAGGCGAATTTAAGTAGTAATGAGGAAAGTATGGTTAAGTAATTGTATTTAATGCTATATAGGCGAAAGCTTAGAGACAAGGGGAATGTATGTAAGGAAGCGCATCGCACTTATTTTTGCATGTATTAGGTATTATATAGATAACTCAATCACATCTGTCCCGTTCAAAACCATTCATTTCCACCCAAGTGCCATACGCTAATCTTGGATGCACCAGCCATGTGAGCCGCTTGTACTTTTTCTCTCAAGCTTACATTATCCGAAATCACCCATTTGTCGCCTTGGGCATCATCAACCATGATCTCTGCAGATGTTGCCTCGCGCCGATTCGGATCATAAACGCCTAATGCTTTAGCGACCTCCAGCGTTGTCAGCGTTACGGTTCCATTATGTTTGTTAACTCGATAGCTATAGGATGGAAGCCCAATCACAAGGCGGCCCGTAGATATACCCAGCGAAAGAAGATATTGTGTCCAGACATGTATCCATTTGAGGGGCGCAATGGGTGCCCCGACTTCGTCAAGCCATTGGTAGTCATAGCACATGGGCGTAATGTAGTCAACGGGGAGGTTTATGAAGTCTTCATAACGCCAACGGTAGTTTTGATTGGAGGGGTCATAATCCGTAGGCCCACAAACGCTCAATTTTCGATTGTGCGATTGCAAAAGCATACCCAGATCACTGACGAGGGATTTGTAATTCGCATAGTCTGCATCTGACCATTTACTGAATGCCTCCAAATCGAGATCAATTCCGGTCAATCCATACTCATTGCAAAAGTCCACCAAAGTCAAAATAAAAGCATTTCGCTTTTCAATGTCCGTGTACACTGCACGAAATGCGTCCAGCTGGCATGATACAGTCACCAATTGCTCATCAGAGTGCGCTTTGATGTCGGCAACGTTGGTCAGACTGAATCCGTTCTTTGTGTCAAAAAGGTCATCGGGATCCTCTTTATCCAGCTTAAGAATTCCGTTTGGTTGTAGTGTAAAGTATTGCGGGCGCAGGACATGGATGCGAACGGAGCGATAAGTGTCCGGGGCATTGAGAGCTGGGCTACCTGGGTAAATCCAGGCGTGGAGTTGCATGTTGAGCGGAACCTGAGTTGCTCCTAACGTGGGTAATAGCACGAAAGCAAGCTTGGCAAATGTGGCAAACTTTTTCAGGCAAAGTCGTAGTCCCATTCCAGGATCTGACTTGTGCTGGGCATTGAAAAAATTAACGAAAATCCACAGCACATCATCAATTCTGTTATCACCCGGGCCTGGAACATTATGTGGCTTGGAACGCATAACGTTGGCAAGGTTCAAAAGGGCTGGCAAAGTGATCGGGGAGAAACAAAATGCACTCGTACCAATTTTCGGCTGGTTGAGATGATTCGGATGACTCGTAATGCTAAAGCGTTGCAAAGATGCACCTTGTTTTTTCAGAGAATTGCCGGACTGCAAAAGACGTAGTCTTGCTCATGCAGTATGTGCAATCGATATTCCACACATGGAGGATGACATACTCGTGCGACCCTGCTCTTGCAGACCCCAAAGTGACGAGAATTCTAGCATCATTTGGTATGTTGTTCTCGCCGCACCTTTAGTATGTCCAATGTCCTCGAACTGTTTGTGACCTTACTTTAACATTCAAGCACACCTGCCATTGCTGAGGTCGATGTAGACTTCGCCTGTTCCCAATGTTTCTGTCTTGAAAATGTATCTCGATATTCGACTGTCGTCCACAGACATTGAAAAGTTCCTTGTCAGGAAAGGATTTGGGGCGCCTATTATCCGGACCTTCCATGGTTCATCAGAGGGAAGAGGTGCCGCTGACTGCTCAATCTCGTCATTAAGCCTGGCAATCGCAACTTCTTGCGTAGATCATAGGGCTGTTATTAAAATTCCTTCTGATTGGTCATTCAGTAAGATGTAGCGGAGACAAGTTTTTTTTTTTTTTGATAGTTAAGAAACAGGAGCTTGCTGCTGTGTTCAGCTTGTCAATGCCTGCAGGCAATCTAACCCATGTCCACCGTTTATGGCCCTGGTAGTTGAGGCTTGAAACCATTGGTTACCTTATTGTTTACACAAATGCTAACGTTAGGTCCAGAGAATAACATTCTTGAAGTCTAGCTCTGCCCTCTCACGCGCCCGGATGATATATCTGTGGGTACAGAACAGCGAACATCGGAATGCACACATTGATAAATCAACCATCCGTCTCATCGGGCTGGTAGGGCTGAACCTTTTCACACGGCAACGTAGCAGTATGCATAAAGCAGCTTTCCTTGCTCCTTGCAATTTGTGCAAAATGCAACGCTCGCTGGTGGCAGCATCGTTCGGACGACTCTCTTTCGCGGCAAGATGTGACAACATTAAAGAGTTTTAAAGGACTCAAGCCTACCCGTGACAATCAACGCCAGTTCACGACCTGAGGTTGGACTTCTTGTTCCATGGCCGCGAAAAGGTGGATGGCAATTGTCGTTTGGCTAAGGTACAAGATGGATCTATTCAAGATTTCCATGAGGAGGTACTACCCGGCGAGCGTAAGCATATCGGAAGATGGAGAGATATGTTGCCTAAGTCGTCAACCCCAAATCTCTTTCATTTTGAGGAAGGCGTCCTCAGGTCGACTCTGACCATTTTGGATGTACAAAGTATGCACTGTCGGTAACAAGTTCCTTTCAATTTACTGATCATACATGAGATGCGTGGTCGATACCGCCCGCTCGAGGATGCTCACTACTATCAATCACGTCCCAGATATCGGGGAGATTCGTTAGAAATTGGCTGCTGTAATAATGGACAATTATAGACTTTTACAGTATCCCCCTATTAACGTACCAGGAACGAGGACGAAAGCATATCTTGGAAACTTGTCGCTGCAGCCGGTTCCTCGTTCAATCCGGACGGTCTCTCTGTTACTTAGCTGTGCTTGCCACAATTGGAATATGGCTTCGCTTCGCAGAAACGTCCAATGCGTCGTGGCATGTGACGGATTCGTCATGGATGCAAGTACTAGTGGTAGTTAAACATGAGCAGACTGGGAATGAAAGGAAACCTTTTGTTTTAACATGATGGGAATCCGTTATGGTCAATGCCATCATTCTAACGGTTTCCACAAGTGCGTGCGATCAGGTTGATCTCTAGAATTCGTAAATGCCAGGACCTCTGCATTCCCCATTGTTGTGGCTTTGGATGATGCCAGTACCTCAACACAATGCTCCCGCATAGACCTCTTTGATACCGCGTAGTGAGCCAACAAATCACGAACGTAATCTGACTTTCAAGACTATGCTCGCATAGTCCTGCGGTTTCCACTTTGTACACATGCATGGATTCACGATGGAACACCAAATGAGCTCAGGGAGTTTATTCATATATTACAATGATAAAAGAACATCCTACAACATCGCATTTGCAAAATAAATATTTGCTTTACCGTGTCAACCTTTCCAAAGGAGAGCACCGATTTAAGATCGGAAGCAGCTGAGGCGGATCGAGGGTTCTTCTTAGCGGCTATTCGTGCAAAGGAAAGATAACTTTCTCTTAAGTTAAGCACAAAAGATCTGCCTTCACAGCCGAGGAAGTCGTATTAGCTGATCGCGGTCGCCCTTGGACCAGGTAGCCGCCGAGAAGTCGAAACCAAGTAATAAAAGGGAAAAGAAAATCGATCAGTACCTGTCCAGGAGCATGAAGCGTACCGTCTCAAAAACAGATCAATACGAGGTGCCGCGACTGGGGCACCTGGCGGTCATGAATCGGCACGCGATACAAGACCCCTGGCTTTCATCATGAATTGGTCCCCCTGGCCCTCTCCAGACGTCACACTTGGTACCCGCAAGGATGTGTGGTTCCTCCACAAACAAGGGGAGCGTAACTAATAGCCGCTAAAAAGCGAAAGAAACAGAGTGTACCACACGGGCGCGCAAGACCATTAACCCCGCCTCACTAGTCGGATGCCATCAGCCTCAACCCAAAAGCACAAAGGGCGAACGTTGTTCCCTCCACAATGTCTCAACTCCACAAAGGGAGTTCCACTTCGACAGGTCGCCGGGTTCTGAAATGAGCTGACCAAATCACTCACGAGTACGCGACAGCGCTCGGTTTTCAAACCCGGAGTTTGGCGACAGTGGAGAGTTTATAGCACCTCACACAGCACATAGCCAGACCATGTACTCAACTTAACATAAGAAGTCCACAGCGGAGGTGAGACATGAATGAACAGCTGATAGTCATCGCAGAGAAAGATGAAGTGAAGAGAGGTTTGGAACGCGGCTGCCGAGCGGTTTTTATATTGCTCTGCACTGCGCCACTCCCCTGACTCTCAACTTCTGGTGTAGTGGCACAGTCATACTAAGCCGCTCTATAACCATATATGTGTAAATCAAAAACAGAGTGCTTGTCCGAATAAAATCGGACAACACAACGAGCTCACTTCATCACTTCATCGCACCACGCAACTTCAACCCACCTATCCTCAATGACACCAAACGTGCGGCCCGCGTCACCGGCGGCGCCGAGCTCCGATCCCGCCGGTGCTGCTGGGGAGTCGCGAGGCACTAAACGCAGCCAAAGTGATGTGGACGGTGAAACAAAGAAGCGAAAGGTCACCTTAAGAAATGGTTTTGTTAAGATATCTGACAAGACCAGGCAGGAGCTAAGCGTGCCTAACTACTGGGCAAATACGAAATTGATCGACTGGTCAGTCTTAGGATTCGCAGGGAATTGTGTTGCCAGTCACGATTGCGTGGAATGGACACTTGATAACATTAAGGAAGAGATATTGCATGACATCACTGTGTTGAAAGGAGTACTCACGCTCGTTAAAGCCGTAAGGATTTTAAGAGCCATGGAGAAGAAAGTTCGTGGAGAAACCGAGGATCTCGCAGTTAGGGTATTTTGTAACGCTGTGAATAAGGCCCGATACCAGGAAATTGCTGCCGCACAGTTTGCCTCGAAAGTCAGTGGAGTTATTGGTGCTAAGTCCATTATGTACACGGAGGCGGCTGGTATCGTCTGTGCGGATCTCCAACCAGCCGGACGACCAGAGATTGATGAGGATTCCGTCAATGAGGATAACGACACCGCCAATGACCACGATCAAGGCACCCCACGTCCGAATCTCAACACCTTCGAGCCCCTCAATCAGCACAGATCCGCCGATATGGTGTGTGCGCCGACTGAGGGGCATAGAGCGGATGACCTATTGGCAGCCCTGGTACCTGAAGCCAATTTGAGTAGCCAACCATCACTCTTCCAGAGGTTGAAAGACGCTTTTGAGCAGTACAAGAGTCAAGTTGCCGATGATTTTACAGTAGAGAACATATGCGATGTCAGAAGGCGGTCACCGTTCTTGCTCGCGGGATATGTGGATGAGGCAGATTATCAGGAGCTTCTGGATATGGAGATAAAACCGATGGAAGATTTGTTGAAGCCGTCGATTGAAGCCGTGGTTGACAAGTTTTTCAATCAGGATTTTGATGCGAAAAACTGGCGTCGGAGGCGTGAGAAGCTGCTGGATGTCATGGACGATGACATTGACGCAAAAAAGATGCGACATGTCCTGTATGAAGTCACACCGGCATATTTTGAAGCAATTTTTTCCGACCGCAACATTCTTCTGGAAAAG
Source organism: Spizellomyces punctatus DAOM BR117 (assembly GCF_000182565.1). Lineage (NCBI taxonomy): Eukaryota > Fungi > Chytridiomycota > Chytridiomycetes > Spizellomycetales > Spizellomycetaceae > Spizellomyces > Spizellomyces punctatus. The sequence continues at coordinate 89,400 of NW_015971561.1, forward strand.
TCGTATGAAGAGGCGCCATATGCTCTGAAATTTGTTCATCCGCTGCTCCGCCACATTATCCGAGATTTTTCCAGTTTGCAATATGAGGGCGGTGATGTCGCTCTGATAAGTGTGCGGGAAAGGAAACGTCGTGAAGATCAAGATGGAACGGGAGAGCGAGCTGACGGTGTAGTTTACTCTTCAACGGGACGTGAACTCGCATCAGTGGAGATTAGCAAACCCTACCCTCCTCAGCAAAAGTTTGTGGACGACCTCGGCCAATTGGGACGAACAAGCAAGGATATAATCAACAATATGATCGTGCAGAACGTTTTGAACGATGAACACATACCGTCAGATCTTAAAGCCTACGAATGCCAAGTATACAACCACCGCCTTTCCCTTTCGTACATGAAGCTGGTGCATTCAGTTTACTTCAAAGTTGAATACGACAGAGAAGCACTCCCACGGACCGCCAAAGATCTTCCCAACCTCAGCAAAATTGTGAAGATGATCTTCTGTTGGGTTCAATCTATGGCCCAGTACTCGGAACTCTGTGAAAATCAGAGGACAAAGAGTCGTCGTCTCAGCAGCCTTCGAAACATGCGTAGCGCATACGAGCTCGCCGAAAACAGACCCAGATCGACTCGAAAGAAGACTTACATGGTGCTGAACAAATTCTAGGAGGGACGTCAGGCGGGTGCCGGCGGAAGCATCGACTCTTCGGACTGAGGAGGTCGACGCCTCTGCCGGCCCCAATTGATGAGAATTCTGGAGTAGCGGGATTGCCGGACGGTGAGATGGGGTATTTGATTCTGTGGGACTTGAATTTGGATAATGAAATGAAAAAGGATAAGTGTGGTGCGTGGCGTTTGCGATGTGATCCTATTGGGCAAGTGACCGAATTATTGGAGTTAACTTTGTATGTGAAACTATTGGGAATGCGGTGTGCGAAAATATACCCTGTATTATTCATTGTTCTTGTTTTTGTATAAGAAAAGATTTGTTTTTGCTTTTGTTGATTTCATTGTAAAAGCGAGGGGCATTTCCGACTCTTTGACATGCATCATGGTCATGTCTGCGGTCATGTGGTTTGCAGGGCACGCTGAGTACTGACTGTACTGTATGTTACATACTTGCATCCCCACTATAGCGGACTGGCGTGATCCCACATGACCAAACGCATCGATAAACGATTTAACATTGAACACGACGCGCTATGTCCAAGTTCATCATCGACCCTGTTTTCCTCTACTTTTCAACATATCATAAACTAAATTAACATGCTTTAAAAATGTAGAAAAACAGTGGTATGTGGTATTTTCTATGCATCGGATAATCATTTCTGTATATGTAGTCTGCTACATACCCAGCAGTATTTGTGAAAATAGTCTAAAGGAAATCGGTCCAAGTGTCGGCCGTGTCCAATTGAGGGCATGTGGAGCTGTGGAGCGCCGTTTCGTTAAACCCCTCAAAATACTGTGTGTCATAACTTGGTCAGTCCACTTCACGCCAGTCCACTATAGTGGGGAGTACCCTTGCAGTTATCTTTCACGTGCATTGGTGATCGGCGCGCTGTCAGCCGTGCTGCGGTCCAGCTCGCGTTTGGTGTCGTTTTGGATGCCCATCCAACTCGCTAAGGAGCATGTCATCTCAAAAGTCTCTTCGCGTTCTCTACATACACGGTCGGCAATCTTCCAAAAACACCCCAAAGCTGGTACATTTATCAAAGTACTTTACGACACATTGCGTTGAATACACCGTGGAGCAGGCAGCAGATTATGAAGGCGTCGTCAAACAACAAGCTCGCGCCATCAAGGACTTTCAACCAGACGTAATTGTTGGGAGCAGTTATGGAGGGAGCGTGACAACCACCCTCGTACAGCGAGGGTTCCAGGCTTTGGCAGCGGCAAGGGAGGATCCAGAGAAAGCGCGCCGTGTGCTTATTTCTGGTGAGGAAAGTGTCCTTGGCGGTGACGAGGATATTGTAGGCTGGGTTGGTCCTGTGGTTCTTCTTGCGCCGGCCCACCTGAAGCGGTTTGGAATGGAAGACAAGGGGTGGTGGCCTACTGAAGCACCGGCAAAGATTATTCATGGCACTCAGGATGATATTGTCCCCATCGAGGACAGCAGGATTCTTGCGAAAAGTCTAAAATCTTTCACTCAGAAGAGGATCAACCTCCTTCCGATGAGATTTGTAGAATTAGTTGAGGTTGAGGATGGTCATCGACTTGAAAGTTTGGCCTCTGGCGATCTCTTGATTAACGCGGTGACCGATGCCGCTAACACCTGGGGGCGTGCAAAGACGTTTGTTCCTTTGCCGGTGAATATGTAAAGGACTACCTGAGCGACAGTGGCTATAAAGGTATAGTAGACGCGAGCTGGGTGAGGGCAATAGTGTTTTGCTAGGTATGTAGGAATAGCCCATAGCGAAAGACATATCTTGTTGCACCATTCCCTGTGTGCAAGCTTTTATGGTGAACATCAATTATTAAATGGTCAAGTTCGCTATGATACAGATCATTGGAATTTCAAAAACAAAAAAAACCAGAATAAAAATAAAAATCACCCCCTAGGGAGAAGTCGTTACGATCCAAAACTTGTGGTTAAATTAATATTCCTCTTCTTGCGCTTCCGAAATCGCTATATTTCGATGAGGGCGAGCGACACGATCCGCCCACCGCTCTGCGCTGTGTGTCTGCTCCACATCATCCAAGTCACTTGAATGCCGCTCACCGAGCGCCTGATCATTTCCGGTCGGGTTGGTAGTTTGTGTTTCGTCCCCATTTCCTTCCTCCGATTCAGACTCCTCCGTAATCCACCCTCGTCCGGACCCAAGCGGGGCATGGCCAAAGGATACAGACGGTCCTAGCCCCCTTCTTGTCCCCTGTCGATAATTGTCTCCGCCTTTCCCTTCCCAACGCCTGCGCCCTCGCCCAAACTTCCCACCACCCCGGTCAGCCGAATTTGTGGCTTTTAAGTCTGTTAGCAACGGACGACGGGAACTGGAATTCCGCTGTTCGCCAAAAGAGGTACCAGCCTCTCCTAACGTTTTTCGGCGAGCTTGGGCCAGATAGTCGCCTCCATTCATGTCGCCCACCACCACAGGTGAAAGCGGAGATTCAGCTCCTGGCGAGAGTGGTGATCGCGGATATCCAGCATTCACAGAACGGTGTTTGTCCAGTAACAAATACCATAATGCGCTGGCTTGATCGCACGCATTAGATTTAACGGATGTCATTATGGCATCTACATCCAATCCCGCGAGCCTCAAATTCCTCATCAGTGAAGACTCATCCGCCATGTCGACTGCAAGTGCAGGTGATGGCGCCGGGTTGCGAACCTCCTCCTCCGCTGCAGTATCGGCTTCCTTGAACCACGGATGTGCCAGCATCTCCTTGATACTGATGCGATCGCTTCCCTCCAATTTAAGCATGCTCTGTATCAGGTCTTTCGTCAATTCACCCAAAAAGTCCGGTAAATCGTAATCGAGCTCCAAAATTTTTCTGCGTATGTGCGCTTCACTATCATCATCGAAAGGCAGATATCCGCATAACAAAGTGTAGAGAATCACGCCTAATTAAGAGCATTAGAGCGTGCTGTGTCCTAATTGTTTATGCCTGAAACGCCAGTACCTAGTGACCATATGTCCGCCTGGGGTCCAGAGTATTGCTTGCCTGATATCATTTCTGATAAGATCGGACACATTTCGTTAACGAATGGACCCGATAGACAACCATAGAGACGCGAGTACTCACCTGGTGCAGCATAAGCAACCGACCCACAATATGTGTCCAATAAATTACGAGTAGTCACTTCACGGGTAAAACCAAAGTCAATCAGTTTCACGTCCAAATTCTCAGTTAAAAGAATATTTTCCAGCTTCAGATCCCTGTCAAATTCAAACTGAAAAACTTAGTGTCAATATCAAGACTTCCCCACTGAATACCCTACCTATGTACAAAGTTCTTCTCATGGCAGTACCCTACAGCCTCTGCAATTTGCCGGAACACTCTTTTCGCATCTTGGCATCGATCGTCGAATCTTCCGTGCGCACAAACATAGTCGAAGGCTTCGCCACCCGTACAGTATTCCATGACCATAAATATGCGGGTCTCACTACACAGAACTTCGTATAGGCGGGCAATGTTTGAATGATGCATATGACGCCATGTTTCGATCTAAAGGATATAGGGCTGCTGAGCTGGATGCTCACCGCCTCTGGCAGGTCATATTTTTCAGCATTACCTCCCGAACCACGGTTGGTGCATGTATCTTGTCCACTATTTTGATGGCCACCTGCACTCCTGGCAGATAAGCAACATGTGCAAATTACAATATTGAGCCGATCTGCATACCTGCTGTCCAGTGAGGTTGTGTTTGGCAAGTTTCACCTTGCCAAACGTACCTACAATATTCTAGATATCAGCTTCTCCAATTCTATTTTCGCGCTACTATGCCATATCTCACCTTCTCCTAGTGTCCTTCCAAAGGTGTAATTTCCGATGGAGCCAATACTGGTCGAAGATAAAACCTTGAGGAGTTCGTTTTCCGCCGACTATGGTTCAATTAGCACGCTGACCAAACATCTCTTCTACGTGAACTAGAAAATCCACCTTCAAGCTCACTCACTTTTGGCCTGTGGACTCGCGACATGCTGCCGTGGTGCCCGTCCGGATGCCCCAACCCAAACTCGAAACGACGAGTTCCGCTTGCTCGAGTAAGATGATTCCATCCGGATGTAGTTAATCCGGTTCCATTGTGTAATGTATTACAAGAGCGGAGACGGCCGACCGCGTTTCGCAAGTCTTTTCAAAGCCGCCACTAGCAAATGCCAACTTTCTTTGCATGCTGAATTCTGACCAGGATTTTGTTGGGAGACGAATTATACACGACCAACGAGGTGAGCACCTCCTTATTCTTATTCTTTTGCGACCTCGACTTGACAAGCGTGGCAGCTACCGGCCGTAAAACTGGAACGCAACCGACAATGACACAAATCACCAGTCCACCTCGTGTACGGGCCCGCCGAAACAATGCTCACCAGTTCAACCTAATGGTAGCTGGGCACGCTTTCTCGGGAAAGACTGCATACATTAAAACCCTCTATGACACCTTGGATATCAAAGCCATTTGTCCCGATGACGGAGAACAAGTTACCGAAATCCTTCCACCGGATGATATTACTGCACCAACTGCTTCAGCTGCCCGGATCGAGTTTGAAATCGAGCAACCAGGGGAGCGTATCTCACTGCGGATTATAGACACCCCTGGATTACCCATTCCGAGGAATATTCACAAAGACCAGGACCATAACGAAAAGCATGTCAAAGTTGCTAAACCATTCGTAACGTCACTCGTCTCATATCTTGAAGCTCAGTTCGAGGCTACTCTTCTTGAGGAATCCAAAGTGAGACGGAATCCGAAATCTCCCGATTTCCAAATCCACGCCTGTTTGTATTTTCTTGATCCCCAGGTGTGCTTCGCCTGTCGTGGAATCACCGCCATAGATCGCTATGCTCTGGAACAGCTGTGCTCAAGAGTGAACGTAATAGTATGCTTTGCAAAGGCGGATCTCCTGACTGTGAGGCGTTTGCGAACCCTACGAAATCTTGTCGTAGAAGACTTGGCAAGGTTTGGAATTCCCGTATTTGCGTTCCCCGAAGATCCAGACGTGGAGTACGACAAAGATGCAATAGAGCTGAACGAAGAGCTACGAGCAATGCTACCTTTTGCGATCGTTAATGCGGAAGAACCTGAATTGGAAGATGACGCTCCTGTAGACGATGACGCATCTATCCGCAAGACCGAGTCACCCCGCATTCTTGGGAGAGAGTATCCATGGGGAATTGTAGAGGTACAGAACCCGTCGCATTGCGATTTTTTGCGAGTCAAGGAAACCCTCTTTATTACCCATCTACACGAACTGAAGCTTTTAACCCGTGAACTATATTACGAGCAATGGCGCACGGAGAAGCTCTTGGAGGTTAGGACATCTGTCTTAAATGGCAGTATCGACCGGAGGGATAGTTTTGCCACCACGTTGACCGCAGAAACTGTAAAAACCAGAAACATGGAGGAGGAGATCGCGGATGAAATGCGTGAAAGGCGTTTAAAGAGCGATCATTAGCTAGAATAGATTTCGTCATGTAGATGGCACAACATATAAAGTTTAGTTAGATGTAGTAGCAATCATGTATAGTTTGTAGGATAGATTGTCTTTCACTGCCTCCGTGAGGGTCGCTAATATGCACGTACGTCTTATTCATCGAACTAGTTACACAGTGGACTATATACTAAAATTGCATTATGATATGACAGCTTTAACACACTTTATACAACTTCTCCGGCGTAGGCGTATAAATACGGGTTTCGTTTAGCAAACGGGTGAGGATGGCGTGCCGCGGCATTTGACGTCCTTGGTGTCGGGATTGCCCCATCGTTTTTCATTCGTCGTTTGCGCACCAATGCGGTCAATGCCAGAGCACAGGCTAACCCAAGCACAGCGGCACCAACCCCGATTCCCACATATTTACCTAGCGTCCTCTGTTCAGTCTTCAACGGCGCGTCAGGGTCTGCGGACGGGGTTGGGTTTGGAGTACCCCACACTGGAGTGAATCCTGGATTGACAGGCTCGACCGGAGGCGGAGTATAAGACCTTGCCGGAAGACCAGGTGTACATCCAATACGCAATGCCACTATCGAGTACTGCTGCACAGTAAAGGTAAACATTTGACCCTGCGCTTCAACAATCTCCTCTGTATATGCCCCTATGGGATGCCCATCCAGTGAATTATCCCATGTCTGCTTATTGATCGTGACGCCTGTTTTTGCGTTGAGAGCAGGTGCTTCTAGACGTGTGATATATCCTTTCGGTTGCTGTGATGACGTGCAATTCGATAACGCAGAGAAGGCGTAGGGATACTGGACTGTGAAAGATGTGGCATTGGCGGCGGGGCTTTTGTGTATGACCACCAACGTCATCTCTCCAGTTGCGGTGTTGTTCACGCCCCAAGTTTTGATGGAATTGCCGGTGAGCGCCCATCCACCGTCAAGGGACGCTCGGAAAAGAGTACTGCCTGCTCCGCGAAGGATTCTGTTGACCTAGATGCGGGAATTTAAGCCTCGGACGTAAAAGCGACAGTAGTTCAATGTGCCTTGACGTTACCATTAGCATTCCGTAGTACGTTGGCCTTGGGCTCATGCGCCCAGTTACAGGATCGAGCGAGTAAGGAGCATAGTATGTCTGAGCGGCACCGGACAAAGAGGTGTACTTGACGTTCCGATATGCCATCTGGTGCAAGTAACGTCCGCTGAGTACTAGCAATATGGATACGAATAATCTACTATGTTCAAATGCTAACCTCCAACAACGTGTCCACTGTCCATATCGCCGATGCAAACGTGTCCGATACTCCAGCGGTACCATTACACGATGAGGAACCGCCTTCTCCCCAGACAACATCTTGATTTCCGGCTAATAGCAACGCATTAGCATTATACAACTTGGATCTAATTACCTTTGTGACAAGTTCTCACCTTGGGCCACTTGGACGAGGCTGTCTATCCACACATACTCTTCCGGGGCTGGGTCTGCTAGTAAAGTCAATGGAGTTACTGCGTCAGGGTTGGTGGCAGTCGAACAACCGCGTTGCCCATATTTGTGAAATCTGCTCATTCCGTTAGCTGATTGAGCAAAGGTTTTACTCGCAGGCGCCCACACTTCAATAACTCACGAAATGTATTTTGTTCCACGCTGTCCTTGAATAAATGGTATCATATAATCGGAAGTCCACGGGTAAGCATAGGAAGGGCCTTGATAATCAAATCCAGGGCCAATGGCGGCAACAATCGCATTGTAGGCCACGGTGAACTCTTTCGTGAAGTCATTAAAGGAGTAGCCGGGTGGACGTCGGCCGTTTTTTTCATAGTGGTCTACAAAAAGTGTTCAGTGGACTGCAGCTTGATCCATGGTGACGGCAGATGTCTACCTGGCTCATTCCCAATCTCGATAGCAAGGATGTGGTCTTTGGATAAGTTTGGTATGACGCCTTTAACCAGAAACTCCACGGCATCTGCGTGTTCGATACTAAAATATCAGAGACCGGTTGTAAAAAGCCACATCTTCAGGTTAGAGGAAACTTACACGCCGGATCCGGACTCAACATCGGAACGGTTAAGACCATTCTGCTCCCTGTAGATGACTGTAAATGTGACATTCAGAACCAATTTGGTATATGTGGCTACTGATATTTGATAACAACTTCAGGACATACCGCAAATTCTTGAATGATCTTGAGCTCCATTGCGTTTACACTCCAGGTACTTTGGCTCAAACGCGGTAGAATAGAACCTTGCCACCATCTGAGCCCGCAGGTGCAGATTTAGCATGATCGGTCGAGATATAAATCGGTACACATCGAACATACTTACAATCGGGTTGCGCTATTTCCACCAATTCTAAGAGTCGGCGGATAGCCCGCAACTGCCTCAGCCAAGTGCCGAAAGAGATTGACTACGATGGGATTGGAACTGTAATCTACTCCAGTGTTCGCTCCGGGACCCGGTCCCAGTGCGTCGTCTACATGGGTCCATTCTACTGAAAATCCAACAAAACTAGGATCTATCAAGCCGGAGGGAGTTGTATTGGACGCTGGATGACTGAGCTCGACGATAGCTGCGTGAACAAGGCATCTGATTTCGACGAAAGCGAAAAGGCAAAGGAGCTTGATGTAAAGCGACTTTTGCCAAGCTGCATATTTGCCAAATGACAAAAATGCTGGCATATTCCTCTGCCTTTTGCACAATTAACGCAAGCTCAAGCAACTGTGTTGAAAGCTTTGAGTTACTCTTTAAACAAATGCATATCTTCTAGTGCGAACGCGCATTAGATCAGCAATCGCGTCGAACTTGGAAAGTGAATTCTTCGAATTCTCCAACCTTCCTGCTTACTTTGGAAGATGCAGCAACTTCCGCGGTACACGACACAGAAGACGCAGTGGATTCCACGGTATAGACGAACACCAGCAGTTAATAAAGCATGCAGCAAGGGCATTAGCAAGCGCCAACACAAGGTTTCTCCCCATGCCTAAAGTTTTCAGATCCAGATTATTTGACATATTTTGTTGATAGCGGGATCCAAACATCTGATGTTGGAAAAGAGATTAACAATGCTGGCGAATGTAGCCTGCGTATCTTGCTCGTTTCCACTAGGTTCACATACAAAGTTAACTGTGTAAGGCGGTGGAGGCAATGAGGTCACGTGCCTCTTACTGGTAAGATCATGGATTCCACAGCCTGGCTTACAGCAATCCTCCCAGAAGAATGAGCGTTCGGTTCGATGCGACATCGTAATGAAGCGTTTTCTCAGCAATCGAACTGATACTGGGGGCTCTTCTCCCCGAAAGAAGAATAAACTCGATGTTGACAAGACTGCGGAGGTTTGGCTAGCAAGCGACGTGTTTGCCGGACTTATCTGACAGTGTATCCGGGCATAAGGAAGCCGACTATGACTCTGATGCAACAGAAATAATTGATGACGATACTCTTGAGGAGCAGCCTAATCGGACGTGCGTCAACCATGGTTTGATACAGTTTCTGTCGAACCGTAGTTGACGATCTGCCACTTGTCAACACTAGCCACAATGTCAAGGGTGCCTCGTCGACGACGTGTAGCTCTGTTCCGATCTATATAGATTCAAGAATCTATCTTACCAAGGTCCGCGATCTCCCTGCCCAAAAAAATGTTTGGTCAAAAAGTCTCGAGCAAATCTTTCATTTTGTGAGCATGATGGATTCTAGCAATATGCGACCATTGGTTCGGTATTAATTCGAGGTTGATAGGGCGACTTGGCTTGTATGCTGCAGCTCAATTACATGGTCGAGTTGTCGTGGATGATGAATCACTTGCCAGAAAAGAGCCGTAGTATTCCAATCACCTTTGTTCATGGCCTGCGTGCATTAAGCAGGGAAGGACTGAGGGTGAGTCCTAAAACTGGCTGATCGTACGAATTTTGCAACCATCTACCAATACACGCAAATGTTATGATACGTAGGTCGAAGCTATACAATTTCCCAATGTCAAAATAATCAACCCCGATCTTCCAATTGCCTATGGTTGGTGATAGTATCAGCCTTTGATCTCCACTATGCGCAGAGCGTTACTTAGCCGAATTCTTTGGAATAGGTACGCATCATACCAAGGCGATGTTTCTCTTCTATAAAGACGACACCATGAGAGTTATTATTCATACCGCCAACATGATATCACGGGACTGGAGGTACTAATTGTCCGTCAACAAGGCGGTGTGCCAAAGTTAATTTCGAAAGACCTACAGGAATAAAACTCAGGGAATCTGGATGTCACCTATACTGCAGAGGAAGGCTCCCTCTACGACTATATCTGACTTTGAGGTCGATCTCCTCGCGTATATCAAGGCATATGGCCATCCACTCCGCGAATGGCATGAAAAACTGAGCTTGTATGATTTTTCCACATGCAACGCGGTTATCATCGCGTCGGTTCCTGGACGACACGTAGGGAAAGGTTTGAGAAGATGGGGCCACTTGCGATTGCGATCGGTCTTGGACGAGGTGACGATTGGCGAGCAATGTCAAAGTAAATCCATCGTTGTTGGTCAGGTACGTGAAATCGACATTGAGATAGTCATGCTAGCTGGGTGATTTTCAACTTGATCGTGGTTAGTTTTCCAGTATAGGGTCTCTGGGGACGTCAGATGAATGGCTCACACAAGAGTTTGGAGCCAGTCTGTCGGCATCACGCAACCTGGCTGAATGTCGACCGCCATCTATTCGCCTTGTGTTTCCTACCGTAGAGAATGTGCGGTCAAGGTTGGTGACTCGGGTTCCTACGTGGACCACAAGTATTAACGCCCAGGATTTGTAGTTTGGAGGGTTGGGCTGCCGGCAACTCGATCCCCTTTGATTCCAAAAATTGGGCGAAGCAACAGCACTATATGAGACCGCGGATGTGTATCTGGCGTGCAGACGCGGCAGGGCGAGATCGAGCAATGCCACACATCAAGGTAGATAATTATGTTGAACATTGCAGTGATAAGCGCTAATGTGAACATGCACAAAGACTTTCACTCGGCTGAGTGAAGATGGAGATATTGCTTGGTTTCTTCTGACTTCCGCAAACCTCTCAAAAGCTGCCTGGGGCTCCCTGGAGAAGAACGCGAAGCAGCTGATGATAAGAAGCTATGAACTTGGCGTTCTTGTTTATCCTGAACTGTTCAAAGTGAGTGTTTTTTCCCGAGGTCGGGATTGGTTTAGTGAAACCGCACTAACGGTCTAGCATAGATGTCTGGGGTAAACAACATTGCAATGAGGAACGTATCATCTGAAGTCGCGCCATTTCTCGACCTCACATTAAACGGCAGGGGACCTGATAACATGCAGCGACCCGTCATCATACCGCTTCGTCTTCCCTATGACCTTCCGCTGACACCATATGGACCAAATGACGAGGCTTGGACATGGGACCTGAAGCGTACACAGTTGGACAGCTGTGGAATGACGAAGGAATGATTGACTGTGTTCGGCAGACCTTAATCAGATGCAACGTGTACATACAAAGATAGTATTTAAGCATAAATAAATGCTGTGGTAAGATACAACGTCAAAAGGGATCACAATGCCGAAAACTACTCCGTTCTCATCGTTATAGGGAACGCTGGGAGGGATTATTTGAGCAGAGTAATGCTGATGGACAAGACTGGCAGGGATACAGGAGAATCTGATGCATCACACGCCGTTTAGGGAGAGCGTCCGCCAAATCTGTCCGGCATAGGTAGAGCTGTTCTTTTTCGAATGGGTAGATTTGTCAATATGGGGATTTCTCTGTTTGCAACGGTAATCATAGCGTTTCTGAAGTCTTGTTGCAATGTACGGTAGATCATACATTACGAGCTAGATTGCCGCAACAGCAAAATATTGTCATATGCGATTACATTGGTCGCACTAATATCACTGCGAAATAATCGCTGCTACCGTCCTTCCCTCGCAGATACAGCTTTCGCCTGCGCCTAGTAGGTGCTTCTGATCGTAAACATGCATGGGTTTCCCCCAGATCGGATCCCTTGATGAGATCGATCCCAACCGTAGGTCCCAAAGTGAAAGAAGAAATGCACCTTAAAGTTTTCGATTGTTATCCTCGACATTATGCACTTGTTTGACCGCAAGTTTCAGTCCGGCTGTAAAATCCTATGGGCTCTATCGCTGGGGTAAATTCGAGAACATCAATTTTCAAGCACTGCCAACGCGATCTCTGAGCTTGGTGATCATTTGTTGCGTGACCCTTCACAATGACCACTGGGACACTGCTCTTACGCCGTTGTGCCTTGCGGCCAGCTCGGCGTTCTGTATTTAAGGTTCGAGGATTATCCTCCACGCCTATCGCTTCCGCCGATGCCACTGTCATTGGCGTCTATCAAGATGGCAACATCACCGCCAACGCTTTCGCAGGGCAAGGCGCCAAAATGCCGTCCCAAGCCGTTGATTCCATTGTGTCCCAATTAAATATCTCAAGGTTCCAAGGGAAGAACAACGAAGTACGACTGTGAGTGCCTTTGGGAGGAGAGTAAGCGCCGAATGACAGCAGATTTACCATGTGGGATTCAGACTTTATGGATTGGAGGGAGCGCCTTCACCGATCGTGGGAGTTGTCGGTCTCGGAAAGCGATCCCAAGACAATAATGAGAATGCCGAGACGGCTAGATTGGCGGTAGGTTAACGCATAATGCGAACACTCCTGTTGACGACTTTACCGATTTGCCACTTTCAGGCGTCCGCTGCCCTCTCTGCTATAAAGCGCCTATCTCCAAAGTCGCCGATATCCGTAGAATTTGATGCTCTCGGTAGTTCACTTGGTACGTTGAAGCGGGGGAATGCCAGTTGTCTCATGTTTGCTCACTTGAGACTGCCGCAGCCACAGCAGAGGGTGCTACTCTGGGCACGTATGACTTCACTCGGTACAAGGAGGAGAAAGCGGCGCCAGTTACCATTTCCTTACGAGAAGAGCATGCGGCTAGCGAGGACTGGCATGTGGGCTCGGTGAATGGTCAAGGTATGGTTTTATGTCGAACGTCCTCACTTCATCCCAGGCTAAACTGGAAGGCCGACAGCCCAGAACCTGGCGCGGACTCTCGCCGAAACACCCGCGAATCTCCTAACTCCAACGCTCTTCTGCGACCGGGCCAAGGAGCTATTTGCTGGCCAATCATCGGTCGAGCTTGCGGTGCATGACAAAGCATGGGCGGAAGAACAACAGATGGGTGCCTTCCTGGGTGTTGCCCGCGGGTCGGAGGAACCACTACGGTTTCTTGAGATTATTTATCGTGGTGGGAATGAGCAGGATGCTCCTGTTGCCTTGGTAGGTAAAGGGGTTACATTTGACTCTGGAGGCATCTCTATCAAACCGTCGACGGACATGGCGCTGATGAAGGGAGATATGGTAGGTATCATAGGCTACCAGACAGTGTTCCACCAGCTGCCACGCCGACTTACAGATGATCTTAGGGTGGGGCCGCCGCGGTCCTCGGTGCAATGTGGGGCATCACCCAACTACGCCCACAGGTTAATGTCGTGGCCGTGATACCTTTGACAGAGAACATGCCTTCTGGCAGAGCAACAAAGCCGGGTGATCTCGTTCGTGCGAGGAATGGTAAAACCATCGAAGTGGACAACACAGGTATGTATCTGCTCGACCTGTTTCCGGTGAGTCCAACCTCTTAAACACAGTATCATTGCATGTCCTCGTCTCCTATTTCAGATGCAGAGGTATGAATGCCCTTGTGTTAGTCTTGGCCATTGGTACCGGAGTAACTGAAATTGCATTAAATAGGGTCGCTTGATATTGGCAGATGCGTAAGTACACATCATAACTCTATTGGAGCAATGCGCTTGACTAATTCCTCAAACAGCATCCACTACGTCACCGAGACATACACACCGCATACTGTCGTCGAATTATCTACCTTGACTGGGGCTATGGATATTGCCCTTGGCGAAGGCTACGCTGGCGTGTTCAGCACATCGGACACGTTATGGGAGCAACTGGAGAACGCGGGTAAAACCACCGGCGATCGGTTCTGGAAGATGCCTATGGATGACGTGTACAAGAAGCAGCTGAAAAGCAACGTTGCTGACTTGAAGAATGTTGGAGGGCGCTCGGCTGGGTCATGTACTGCCGCTGTTTTCTTGAAGGAATTTGTTCCCGGGCTTCGCAAAGCTGACGAAGGGATTTCATCGGGAGATTCTACTGTTCGATTTGCGCATATAGGTAAGAGATTTCTGACAAGTCCACTTCCCCAATGCATAAAGCTAACCCAGGAACCAGACATTGCCGGAGTCATGCACAAGAAAGGAGGAGACGGCTATATTAGCAGTGGCATGACAGGTATAGTCTGTATTGACGGGCACACAATTCAGGTGTAGTCTCGCTCATCATTTTTTGCGCTTTCAAGGACGGCCCACAAGGAGCATTATTGAATTTGTCCGTTCAATTTCCAAATAATAGATTTTTTAGTCTCTGTTGCCATCACTGACTGTCCATTACGATTTCTTTTGTTTATATTTCAAACTAAGCCCTGCACGTCACACACCCGTGACCGCTCGTGATCCTCGTTGGCCATGACGACCCCCCCGTTTCCCCACATGCAGATCTCGCTTGTTGCCGCTTCTCAGCGCATTTGAAGAATAGCGATGGCGGACCGATCCAAAGCTCCAGATTCTTACGGTGACAAGTCTGAGTGCGTAACATGGGATCTTTACTGTCAAGTTGTGAAACTGACTTTTGAATGCCGCTCAGGTCCACCCAAGGTGGGCAGTACGCTGGGTACGACGCGTCCAGCTACTCGTCGTACGATTATTACGGTAGTCAGGAAGGATCTCAAGGAAACACCAGCAATCCTGGAGGGGGTGGCCACTCTGGAGGTAGCTACGACTATTATGGTGCCACAAATGAAGGAGGTAAAAGTGGTGGACGCTCCACGCCCATGACGGCATTCGCTAAAAGTGGTGCTTCTTGTCAGGCTACGCCACACAGCAACAGTATGCCGACTATTACGGACAACAGAGCGGTGGTGGCTCTAATGGCTATGGTGGCTCCGATCGAAGCTATGGTAGCAGAAGTTACGGAGGCGGACAGCAGAGTCGAGACTATGGGAGCGGAGGATCTCGGGCGGATACAAGCAGCGCAGGAGGTAGCGGTAGGCTGCCAATGCAAAGATTATATGCGTTTTCTCCTGCTAATCCTTTTTGCTCATTCAAGAGGGCAAGACCCAGAGCCAGGATACAATCTACATTACTGGATTGTCCAAAAGTGTCACTGAACAGAAGCTCATCGATCATTTCGGAAGCATCGGCATAATTAAGGTACGCGGTTCTTATCGTCGCATGCAGGCAAGGATTCTATCTGAAGGGTTGTGTTTTGTCAGACTGATAAGAAAACTCAAAAGCCGAAAGTGTGGTTATACAAGGACAAAGCCACAGGACTGCCTAAAGGAGATGCGACTGTGACCTATGATGATCCGTGCTCGTGCGATGGAGCGATTAATTGGTTTGACGGTATAACCTTTTTTGTATATTTTGACTCGGGATCTACCCGGATGGCATCCAAATGATATGACTATTTCTTTCTTCAAGGTAAGCAATTTGAGGGCTCCACCCTGAAAGTTGAACGCGCTGAGCAGAAAGCCCCTCCACCTGGTGGTTGGGGCGGCGGCGGTGGTCGTGGTGGTCGTGGCGGTCGTGGGCGCGGCGGAGGTCGTGGCGGCGGCCGAGATGGAGGAGGCCGCGAAGGAGACTGGATGTGCTCGTGAGTTGCCCTAAGATAAAGTGCTTGAACTGATCGATGTAACCCACTGTCTACTTATAACTAGATGTGGTAACACGAACTTTCAGTGGAGGGATAGCTGTAACCGCTGCCATTCAGCTAAACCTGATGGAGCAGGCGGAGCAGGTGGACCGCCTCCTGGGCGCGATGGCGGCCGGGACGGAGGTCGTGAAGGACGGGGTGGGGATTGGGCGTGCGAGTAAGTCGGGCTCACTCAGAATGGCCATATGATCTATAGTCCTGATCCCGACTTTTGCAGATGCGGCAATACGAATTTTGCTTGGAGGACTTCCTGCAACAAGTGTCAGCAACCCAAACCTGGGAACTCTGGCTCCGGATACGAAGGAGGCGGCCGTAGCTCCGGGGGTGGTCGGGGCGGCTCCAGGCCAGGCGATTGGACATGCCAGTAAGTCATTTTTTACCTTGCGCTAGCTAAGTGTGAAAATCTCACAAGATTTGCCTTTAGATGCGGAAATACAAACTTTTCATGGAGGGATTCATGTCACAAGTGTCAAGCGGCGAAGCCGGGCGGAGGATCCGGAGGAGGTGGTGGCGGTTATGATGGCGGCAGCTCCTACGGCGGGGGTCGCTCCGGAGGATACCGTTCTGGAGGGTACGACAGGGGCGGGCATGACAGGGGTGATCATCGGTCGGATGCTCGTCGCGACCGCCGCGACCGGCCGTATTAGAAAAGCGGCGACTTCTGTGGACTATAAAATCTCTGTAATTCTGTTCACAATCGCGATTGCCATCAGTGTCTATGATCTTGCATGCAGTATTATGTATATGGTACGGTCGTTGCTATGGAATCTATATACTGTGGGCCAGCCGGACGTAGCTAGAAAACCCAATCAGGGGCCCTTCCACCTAATCATCATTTTGGAATGCAGACTGTCTCGCCCAGCCTTGACGTAAAGACGGTCCCTTCGGCAAGGTTTCTTCGTATTCGGCTTTCTTCTAAATACTTAGGAGGATCAAGATAATGCTCATCTGACATCATAAACGTTCCCCAGTGCACCCCAATCGAGTAAGAAGCGTTCAAATCGGTATGAATTTGGCACGCCTCGTCGGGGTCCACGTGTTGGTGTCGTAGGAACCATCGTGGTTCGTAGGCGCCGATAGCTATACTGGGAATGAGCCCAAGCAACGAGGTATCCTCAAGGACTGAGAAGAACTTACGCAGTGCAGCTAAAGTTATGGGGCCATACTTTTTTCCAATTTCCTTGAATGCCGTACAGTATCCCGTATCCCCGCAGTGGAAGAAGCTACTAGTTGGGCCTTTCACAACAAAGGAACACCACAAAGTTCTATTGACATCAAAGAAGTGGCGTCCACTCCAATGCTGTATTGGAGTGCCGATGATGCGAAGTGTATTTTCGTGAAGGCGTTCTTCCCACCAATCAAGCTCCACCACCTACGTATACAGTTGTTAAGACCACATAGCTGAGACACAGAGACAAGGTCAATTCTTACATTTGTAACGCCGTGGCTACCAAACCAGTCACGAAGACCGAGAGGTACGTACCAAGTGACGGAATTACCAAGTTCCTTTACGACTGCCCGATCTGGTAAATACATCATCAGCCGGGCGAAGTCAATGCCTAGTTTGCAGGTGTGTGTACACGTACCAAGATGATCATAATGATCATGCGACACAAGTACGATATCAATCTTTGGCAAGTCAGAGAGATTACATGGTACCGGTCGAAGTCGGCGGGGTCCTAACCAGTTGCCCACAGTTCGAGAGCTGTATCCCACACAATATTAGCGTCATCTTAACCCGGGCGAGATGATAGTAGAATACCTGAATATCGGATCCGTAAGGATGTTATATCCATCCATCTGTACTAGGCAAGTCGATTGACCTAGACGAGAGCTCTTAGTATGTGGTACATCTCCCGATATCAATTCGACAGCAACTCCGCCCTGCCTTACCAAACCACGTCACTGTCATTGACGGGCGGGACCCATGTGATGGCAAGGTGATCCACGAAGCCTCAAGGTCGTCCACTGAGCTGCGGTTATGGAAATTTTGCAACAGTTCCCAGTTCGGTTGTACTGTGGGAAGGCTCTCTGCCAAGACCTGACATAGGATGGACAATGTATGTTAAGTGCAGGACTGACCAAGTACGTTGACAAAACAAAGCAACCTTATTGTCCTTGGGGATGCCATTCCGATTATGTCTTGTAAGCTGCCAACGGACATATTCCCAGATGTTCGTCGCATTTTTATCTCGCCATTCCAAAAACGGATTGACAAAGCGTCCAGCGAACTTCAACGATGTATAAACTTTCTGTCTCCAGAATCCCATCTGTGCCCTCGACAATGCCACAGCCTTGCGCGTTTCGTCTGGGTTAGCAGGTTCCAAGCCTTCCTCTTCCTCGGCTTCATTGGCATTCTCGACCTCTTCGACTTCCTTCATTTGACCGTCAATATACTCCCAATGGCGTTCAATTGCCCGTCTTCGGTGCCTTCGGTGCCATAACCAGCGGCTTTGCTCGAATAAAAGGATACTTCCCAGCAATGCCACTGGCACGGCTGCAAAAACATACGGCCGAACGCCCAAAGCGACAATACTTTGGTGACCCATGGAAGAGCTTTGGTGAAGGTTCCCGATACCTATGGGTTGAGGTCCCGGTTTGCCTGCAACGCAGCCTCAGCGGAGTTCGGTCGTTGACGGAAAAACCTGTCGTTGAGGAAATGTCCAAAAGGTGAAAGAAATTCGTCGGCATACGGAAATTGCCTGGTTGAGTCATCAAGTGCTGTGCCACTGAACACGTTGAAGGGTTGCCGATCGAGAGCGTTTTGTGGAGATTTCCAGCAGATTGCCAGCAGAAAAAAGATACAATGACTTCCATAGACGACCTGGACCTTCCTCGTTCCATCATTGGGAGAGTGATAAAAAATGCGGTAAGTGGAATTTCAATGAAAATTGGGGGCGAGAACGGCTAGAATCCTCATAGTTGTCCTATCAGCTACCCGAAGGAGCGCAGGTCCAAAAAGATGCAAAGGCAGCAATGACCAAGGCGTGCACTGGTACGTCTCTCGAGGCTCTAGATATAAGGAACACCCGGTTCTGGGTGACTCTATGCAAGAGAGCACGTAGTTAACTTTGGATCTCATTCATGATCTTTTCCTGGCTTCCCCTAGTATTTATCAACTATCTGACTGCCACGGCTCTTGATGTGACAAAACACAGTGATCGTAAATCGATCAGTGCAAACGACATATTTAGAGCATTGGCGATCCTTGAATTTGATCAGTTTTTGCCAATGATTAAAGTTGCCGTTGAAGGTATGTAGAATATGCAGGAGCTCTCAGTTGCGTGGGCCCAGTATTGTTGGGACGACAACAGACTCTCATACCGAGCATTCCGCACTGTGTAGAATTTCAGCAAAAAGCTAAAGAAAAGCGTCAAGAGTACAAACGAAATTTCAAAGAAAAGCACCGTGTGTCCAATGCGGCTACAGGGTCGGCGGACGAGAAGGGTGACGCTGGCTATGAAGGTGACACCTCGATGGCAGTGGACGAGCCAGTGAAATGCGAAGGGGTGGAAGGCTCTGGATCGATACCGCATAAGCGGAAATCGAACGCTGGGACAATAGGATCAATAAAACGGCCAAAGTTACCAAAAGGAGAAGGAGGAGTGGAAGACGGGTCTGATCATGGTTCGGATCAGGAAACGGTAACGGATCAGGAGGGGCAAAGAGACGGATCGGATCAAGAGGATGCTGAGAGCAGTGCTGGTGGACAAATGGACTCCGCCTGAGTCCGCACTATGTCGTATATAACTGTAATATATATCCAAAAGCAGACACTGTTCGTCTTGCCATAGATGGTGGTTGTACGATCTGTTTTCATTAGTCCGATGTGTCGAGGACAACCGCCATGAAGGAGATATAAATCTATTTATTCTGTTATATTTACACAGTCTTCCTATCCGTCAAAGCTCGCACTATGCCTCCCAATCCTCCAACTTCGGTAGCCTGTAATCAAATATCAATACGTTGAGTTCACAAGAGACAATGATGTAGTCATAAAATTCCTCACCTTTTCATGCCACGTCAGCAGGATGGCAGAATTGTATAACTCTGGTGAGCCCATGCCTCGGTAAATGTACTTCATAAGAATGTCCATTTGTTGTGTGGATAGGCCTTTGACGATGTTGATGATATCAGTGGATCTGGCGGCGGCAAGTGCTTCCATGACTGTAGCTGTGTTTCTGTCCTGTGCGGTTGTCAGAAGAGAGCCCATCTGCTATTTACAAGGGTATAGATCTACCTTGACTGTCTGTAGCGCGCGGCCCGCTGGAGGGTTCTCGAGTGCTTTTGCGACGGCGCCCGCAACATCTCCCCTATGCTGTCACTTAGTGGCACGCCCAGCCAACAATAACTTTCAAGTGTTTTGTACAAACCGTGACAGATAATTCCGCACCTCAGCGGCGCGAGAGTTCACATCAGCTTCCACTTGGGCTGAATCCGCGGTTGGTCCGCTTGCGGTCTGGTTCTCATCAACGAATGCATCCTCGTCGTCGTACTGGTCCACATTAATCTTGCGATGGGACATGCTTCAAAAACTTGAAATGAAGTGGAAATAGAGAATCTGGGCAATGCTCTCGGAATGTTCAACTCGTCTTGTTGACTCCACGACGCCGATATTCGTTAAAGGTCAGTGCCAATTGGTTGCTCCACCAGCGTTGGAATGAAGGATGCCAAACGCGCCTCACCAGTCGGTCAAGTCAGCCAAGTCGGCATTGGATGGAATCCACCAGTCGAACACGTTCCATCCACTGTTAGCCAGAATTGCACACAGCAACTTGGTCGACGACGACAGGCAACGTCGTCGCCAGTTCCTTCCGGGACGGAGAAGAAGGTAGCAAATAAGCAGCAATGCATTTTAGGATGCTTGCTGATACTTTTTGAATTAAAAACATTCCCATCTACTTTTTGGATTTCTATCTTTTGAACGTGGAGAGCACCCCGTCTATATACATATTTGACATAATGTACAAGGAACGAGCAGATGTCAACTATCTCGGTTCGTCCTCCCCGAAAGCCTCCATTGTATTCACCACCAGTCCCGCAAAATCCAAAAAGCTCGATACCGCCGTTCGCACAACCCGGACAGATACTCCTCGTATGGTGCTAGTTTCGTTCCCCTTTAGATATCTGCATATATCTCGACTAACCATGCAAGGTACTCACACAACCAGAGACGTTCCTTCCACATTCATCTCCTTTTGACATTCAGCTGCTTTCAGTTCTTTGTCGACTGAGAGCACTTGTTGCGCTATTGTAGCTAGTCGAGTGTCGGGAAAGGGAATATTGATGGTGCTGTAGAATGTCGAGTCAGCCAAAGCAACGCTCAAATATAAAGTGTACTGCAGACGTACACAGTATGAGCCAGTGTCGACATGGCGAGTGATGTTGGGACAAGCAGTCAAGAATGAGATCGCAAGAATGGAGCAAAGTGGTTACTTTTGCATGGCTGCAACCAACTTATTATAAGTCGATCAAATCCATGCGCGTTCCCCATTGTAGCGGCTGACCTTGTCGAATTAGCAATCATGGCATCCGAGTCAAAGGTCGAACCTCAGGTGGACGATGTGGAGGGTGTGGAAACAATCATTACACCTGGGGCAGCAAATGCGACGAAATCTGATACCTCCAAAGCTCAAAATGGCGCCGCAAGTAGTTCTTCATCTGGATCAGCGGCTGTACCGGATGCTGTGTTGCAGAAACAAATGGAAGAGATCATGAGGAAAGTGCGTAACAGGAATTCTACCTCTTTAGCAAAGGCAGCTGTTGAACCTGCTTGGTCGATTAGCTCTCTTCTAATCATGACATTGTCGACAGGTAGCAAAGGTAGATCTGATACGAAACCTCGCCGCAAATGATCAAAGGACTCGCAAGAACCCAAAGGACATGGACCAGTATAAGTTTTGGAAGACTCAACCAGTTCCGCGCGTTGGTAGGTCGAGGGTAGAGGAAGGATTGCCTTGAGCTGACGGCTTACGTCTTGAACTCAGACGAGAAGATTGAACAAAACGGTCCCATCGAACCTGATAAGAAGCGCGAGGAATTACGCCAGGAACCCTATCCGCTCCCAAAAGACTTTGAGTGGTCCCTTATTGACATTGAAGATGACGCGCAAATCAAGGAACTTTATCAGTTACTTTCGCTCAACTACGTGGAAGATG